>NC_134484.1:33482608-33722608 GCF_040206685.1 Ascaphus truei
CTATGTAATTATACACTGTGCTAACAACTAACACCTAACATGTTTCCATATGTTTTATGACGTCACATTAAAATGTACCTTGACTTAAGAATTATGTTTGGGCTCAGTGTGAAATAAGAATGAATGAAAGGTTGTCCAAACCTCACAACTCCTACATGATACTTTACATCACAAACACAATACATGTTCTCTTAAAACACTTCATTTTCAATGACACTAAGTGATCCAATTTAAATAACATGTCAAAAACAATTAATTAACATGACAACATAACATATATAAATGAACATATTATATGTCCTGCACCTCATACACTCAAGTTCCAGGTGTGATGAGCTGCATGACCCGGTGAAGACACTTGTTCAGTCTCAGGTGACACATGTCCTCCAGGAGCAACTATATAGAACAATAACATCAGATGTTAATGGACATGTGTACATAATGAACATTGAATTAGTGTATCTTGAGTATTTATGGCTAACAAACAGCATCACTTCATGAACTGAAAATGTGTGTGGCAAACTGAACATTAATCGTTGTAATAACAATGTACATGCCAGTGTACTTTGGACTTTTTACTTCACTAACATACAACATACAATGTTTATGCAGTAATGTGTTAGCAAAATATTATGAATATTGGACATAGCCTGCATATGTTGTGCAGTAATATCACAATAATAATGTACATCACTATCATGAGATCAACGTTGACAATGCTTATCATTAAGTAGGTAATATTGGAAAATGTATTGTCTTTGTTACTGGATATGTGTGCTACATTAATAGAAGCTGTTGCAGGCCTGAATGTGGCTGCCACTCAACAACACAACACACGCAGTGTGTCGCTCACAGATGCTACGTGTGTGATAATGTGGTGTTGATCTAAGTTGAACAATAGATCTGAGTGAAGGAATGTGTAACGTACGCTTTGATACATAATGGTTCGGTGGGTGAATTTGTACATAGAGTTACCATTTCAAATTACTGTGATTAACTTATGTTTAGCTTGTAAGGTTTTAAGAACTGTAGTCCCTCCCCCAAAAACTAACATCACCCTGACCTTTCAATTAATTCAAGCAGCAGAAAATGGTGTCAACAAAGTTGACCCTAACATGACCCTGTTATTTGGCTGTGTGCACAACCCCACCCCCTGAGTTCACGTGTATGATGTGATGACATATTAATTGCAGCTGCTTGAACACAATGGTAGATGAGCTAAATAGTAGTCTGAAGTGTGCTACCTATGAACATAATTACATAACATGTGCAACATGTGCCTCATTATGCTCTCTGTATATGAGATGAAGCAAAAAAGAACCTTTTTCTGAACAAAAGCAAATGTGTTAGTGCAAGTGATGTTTGTTGGCCGTTGCATGCAATATCTTCGATGCATGATTTGAAGAGGCAGTAATGTCGTGTTTGTAGGTGTTAAATAAATTACATATCAATTACTATTATATATATGTATGTACTGCAACAGTACATATTAATGTTTGATCTTTTGCATGTCTTAGACATGTGTGCAACCCTGTTGTTCCCCATATTCTGCCAGCATAAATTGCTTCCACTGCAGCAAAGGATTGTGGGAGATGACATGCAAATGAGCACGCAGTGCCACGTTGTATATTATTTAGTGATTGTAGTAGGACAACGAAATATAAATAGATATTGATAGATATATATATATATATATAGAGAGAGAGAGACATATATACATATATAGAAGTAGGTATGGTTCTATTGGGAAGAAAGTATAAATAGCAGTGGAAATATATAAAATAACTGTAACCTACGACACGCCTAGTACAGTAACATTTCTCACCTGGTGGAAATTCTGATGAATAAATTCCAATATCTCTGTCACCGGCCAAACCCTCAACGACGATGGGAAGTAATTTTTCCCGAAGCTGCTCCTCCAATGGAGTTAAGATGAGACGTTGTGCTAGCGGGCCACCTCCAGTGCCAGAAGCATGCAAGCGTTGTTGTTATATTTTTTTTTTAATTTTGCCCTAATATCGTCAAATCTCTTGCGACAATTATTCTTGTCCCTGACACGATTCCCACACGCATTCACACCAAGTAGTATTTCTCTCCACTTTTCTGTTTTGGATGCTGAACTTGTCCGCGATTGAAATACATAAAAAATATATGACGTTAATTCTTACTAATACAACGAACCATTTCCTACAATGCTAGGTGTTCCAAGAGATACCAAACATGCTTGTTTAGGTGTAATATGTGTAGCCCATGAGCATTCACTTGTAAACATAGACATGTAATGAAGCTTGCATTAATATTATATGAAGTTTGCACAAATTGAACAACTGAGTGTTCTTGTCGTTGTAAAGCATGATTAAAATATGTGTTTACAACAAAAGTTACATTGCTAGACATTATGGACCCATATTTGCATATTATGACACCTCACATGACCTACGATAACATGTATTTGAATAATGAATGCAAAGGTAGACTTACATACTAAATGGCCAAACAGACTGTCGTCGTGCTCCAGAATCCCAGTGACAAGAGCTGTGTTTTCGTTCTCATTGAAGCGAGGATTACGTGGCTGCTCCACACGTTTCTTCCGAGCACGTTTAGGCTCAGAGCTTGGCTGGTGCTGACTGGACTCTCCTTCTTCCAATGGAAGAGACTCCAAAAGCTGGCCACCAGCAAGCACGCCACCACCAGACACCCCATCAGCAACTGAGCTACCAGCAGCACTCACACTACCATCAACAGCACTCGCACTCCCAGCAACAGAACTCGCACTCCCAGCAACAGCACTCGCACTCCCAGCAACATCACTCCCCTGAACCCTACGTTCACTCCGACGTGTACTCGCACGACTAGCACTACCACTCACACCAGCATCACTCTTCCCACGCTTTGCGGCCATACCTCTAGCACTCACAAAAAACAGAAAAGAAATGTAAAGCCAATCACATGAAACACTTACACATACAAACCAAGACAAAGATGTAAACAAAACAACAAAGGACAAAGCACTCACAATACACAACAACTCTCTCAGTCAATATGCAAATATTAAATCGCCCAGCTCTGTGCGTCTCTCTCTCTCTCACTCCCAACAACACAGAGAATGATTAACAGTACACGTTGCCTTTAAATAGGCCGCACTAGCCAAAACATGCTTGCTTTGCCTGATTCAGCAAGAAGTTTAATTGGCGAACCTAACAGCACCCCGCCATGCATGCCGATACACCTGTGTGTGATCGGCAAATCATCGTGAGAGTGGGCGGAAATGTTTTCGGCTTGATTGGAAAGGGTTTCAGCACTTACTGCATACGGAGAGGGAAAATCGCCACAATCATGCCAAATCGGTAAGCTTGGCCATTGCACATTTTCGGCGCTTACTGCATGAGGCCCAAAGGTTGGTAGGTTAATAGAGTGTAGGTTTCTGTAGTAGCGAGGAGTAGATGGAGATGAAGAAGGGGACTGGAGGATAGAATCCATTCTAGCAAGGAATGGTTATGAGATTTTACAGTAGGTTTGTTCGTGTGAATTGGGAAATTAGTTGGGTTAGATATTGTGACTTGAGTTATATCTTTTATTGTTCTTTTTAGGGTCAAGTAAATTACAGATATGATCCAGAGAGGACCAGAAAAGAATCCCCAAAGAAACAAAAGCACTCATGCCAAATAAAGTAGAGTTAGATAACAATGATCTGACAGGTTCAAATTACCTGCATTACAATGTATATGGGGATTAAGTAACCCTTTGAGTCCCACCAGGTCCGATCAGAAAAATAATAAATTTAAAAACACGAACATAACATTCATACTTTTAAAATCCCTCAAAACGGAGGTGGCTATTGTGATCAACAATTGTATCAGGAATATACCCAAGTTAACGTATGTCCTGTTGACTCACAGACATCTCTGTCGGTATAATCTATTGTTTACCGAACTAGTAATGAGATCCTTGAATAATCCCCTGGGTTGTAAATAAACAACAGGCTGTATATCTTTATATAGTGTGCAGCTGGTAAACTTTATTATCTGTGCTGCATACAAATTTGAATAGCAGTACCACTGTGTCCAGTTCGTATATACAGTCAATGTATTGAGTTAATTGTAATGGATACAACCTGTAGTTACTTGTCACATCTAACTGAACTGTATCGTGGGTCAGTATTTCGATTCAGAAATAGAGTGACTATATACATCTAGGACCTTTATAAGTCCTCTTCTAGCTAAGATGACAATGCATTATGCCCAATGGTATGATCTGTGATCTCGGCGGTTCATTGCCAGTGTATCTCTTATCCAGCACCGCTGTATATATAAGCCTGTCTTCACTAGGGTCTTAGGATCGCGGGGATGTCGCCACCTCAGATGACGTCAACTAGTGACGTTACTTCCCGACGGCCGTTTCACGTAGGGTTACGCTTCATCAGGGGTGATGAAGCGTAACCCTACGTGAAACGGCCGTCGGGAAGTAACGTCACTAGTTGACGTCATCTGAGGTGGCGACTAGCCAGCACCCACATAAAACACACCACAGAGTACTTGTAGGAACCTTCAGCGAGTGCGGTGCACAGAGAAGGAGTTCTGCCTAGCCTGGGGTATGCCACATCATACTAGTGGGTAAAGCACAGAGAGATAGCATGCAGAGAGCATCAGAGAGTGTCAGTGAGTATAGTCAGTGTCTAGGAACGTGTTACACACTAGACACTGAGAATAGCGAGATTATACATTTGGAGGGCTCATCACTACATGTGCTCCGCGGAGCATGAAAGAGTTAAATATGGCGACCGCAGCGCCATCCACAGCCCAGCAGTTAGCAGCCGAGTTAAAATGGCGATTCCCGCCAATCCTGGAGCGCGCATGTGAATCGTGCAAAGAGACTGCTAGAGAAATGTGGAGGGAGATGTGCAGGGGTTTGGCGCCAAACCCAGATCCCCTGGAAAAGGAGCGGAGCGGCGCGAAAGCCGAAAGCCCACCCACCTGTGCTGTGACTGGCCAACATACAAGGCCACGTCACACTGAGAGAAGGAGTGCCCCTCCTCTTGTTTCCAAAAGAGGGAGGGGGCACAAGGAGAGCCAATCAGGAGCGTCCTCCCCAGCGAAGGGAGGGACAGGAAGTGAGAGCGAGGAACTTCACTTCTATCTGGCATCCGAGGACCAAGAAGCTGAAACATTGAACTGTTCCACCCCTGAGCTAATAATGTCTGAACTGAGCACCACAATCTTCCAACTCCCAGGAGGCTTCCTGGTGGTGGAGATCGAGGGCCGAGAGTACCTCCGGTGCCTGTGCATCCACTGCAGGACACCCGGGACGGTAGCAAGCACCAAAGCACGATGCCCTCAATGCGGCACGTTCTACCTGTGGCCTACCGAGCCATGGCCAATGATAAAGACCCCTCGGGGTGCCTCTCCGGGAACACTAATGGAGGTGGCGGAGATGACCGACAAGGCTGCCCTAGTTCCCTGCAACCCTGCTGATATGGGAACCAAGGCCCAGCCAACTACAGAGCCGAGCAGAGATCTGGTGGAGAAGAGCGCGACCGCAGTGGAGGTACCGGAGTGGGCCCATTGCGTACCACTACCCACTGGCGGGGCCGCAAAAGACCCAGGTGACTCCCTAGCGAAGGATCCGACCAAGTCGTCTTCGGAGGAAGAAGATGGTGTCTCATCGGTGGCGATGCGCCTACCGGCAAACCACCCCAGCTGTAACAAAGATGGCAGTCCACTTACCAGAGAGAAGGAGCAGACGAGTCCGGACACCTCCTAACTGCGAGCGCTGGTGCGGCCTGAGGCCCGTAAAAGTCCCACGGCCGTGGTGACTCCCAGTGCGGCGGAGCCGCCATCGGAGGCGGATCCAGAGTGACCCAAGTACATCAGCCTGCAGCGGAGAGGTAAGGAGCCTCCACCACCCCCTTACTCCCGCCAGGCGAAGACGGCCCCTGCAGAGGACGAGAAGGAGAGGCGTGCGGCCTATTTACCCGTCCGCGGACCGGATGATCCACCACCGCCCCTTCCGGTCTTCGACGCACTTCCGGTGCGTGACCATGGAGCGGATGGAGATTCCGCGTGCGGCAACGATGACGACACTTCCGGTTCCGTCTGGCATGGAGGGCCGGCGGCCATCTTTGCGGCCCGAGGAGCCGCCATGGCGGCTGCACTGGCCACCCTTGACCGCCACGGCGTTCGCAGAGGATCAAGGGGCTCAGCGGAGAGAGCAAGCAAGAGACTGCCCACTGGTCGCGGGTTTACCCGCTTGCTGGACATGGAACTGGACATTGCCCCAGCCCCTAGCGCCCTTGCCCCTGCCAATGCCCCTGCCCCATCACGAGTATTACCACCGGGACCTAGCGGGGATAAGTTAACAAAATACCCCAAGTACTCCAAGGACTTGTGGGATTGGGAGCTAAGTGATGAAGGATCTGATGGGGAGATACCGTATGCAAATGTAATTCGTATACCTAACGCTGTACCATTTTCTCCTGTATATAGAGGGAGGGCCCGAGGGTCCCATACTACTGCTGAGGTCGAGACTGTAAGCACCGTGGTTCACAATATGAACCCTACTATGTATTTCAACGCCAAAGGGAGAAGAGATTGCTCGCGCTCTACAGAGGCGGGTACGTCCAGTGTCTCATCACAGGTGGAGTCAGATGTAGATACTGGTAGCCCCTTATCAGAGTACGAGCACCGTGACAAGTGGTGGGCACCCCTGTTCACTGGGTACCATGCAGGTATGGACCGCACCAGGTTCCTGTTAATCAGGAAACATATAGTTGATCATTGGTGGGCGGTAGGTGCCTATACTCCTCAGGAGGTGGCGGATGAATTAGAACACCGGTACCAGGAGATAGAGCAGAAGGTTATTCTTTCAAAGGAGCCTAGTATTCTGTATGACGATATTGCTCCGGTAGAACCAGAGTTTTGTGTACTGCCAAGCAGGGCGGGCCATAAGAAACTGCCCAAATTAAGCAGAGCAGACAGAGCCATAGTGTTTAGGTATAGACAGTCCCACGGGTATGAGTATCCTTATGTGCCTGAACCCATAATGAGAGAAAATGCAGAGAACCGAGACAGTTGGCTTATGGAGGCCGTGCAAAAATACTTAAGGACAAAGTTTGGTAAGGCGGGTTACCACAATGAGGATCGAATCAGTGAGGTGGTCCGGGTCTGGAGTATAGGACAGTGCATAGACATGCACAGTGTAATCTATCGGCCAGAGTCTGGGTCGGTACAGCCCTATTATATAATTGTAACTGACCATAATGGGAGAAAGGTCAGGAAGCCTGACCCAAAGCACTATTACTAATTGGTTCTCCCCGTTGGGAGTACCCAGCTACTGTTGTTGTTACGCCATCTGGTGGATGGCTTGCTAATGTCCTAACATGCAATGTGTTGTTTTCCCAGATGTTCATCTGCAGGATGTTGCTGCTAAATTTAGGTCCAAGTGGGGACCATTGGATTCCACCAAAGTAAGAGTGTAGCCCTGGTAAGTAATGGGGGCTATATATTTCTTCTACTGGTGTAAGTCCTGCTAATAGCAGGCCGCCAGTAGTTATCATGGGTTTTCCCTGCTTCAAGCCCTGCCATGATTGGTAGAGGTAGGCACCTGACTCTGTGTGGGAAGGCATAGACACAGGGGAGGGCCTGCTGACATCATGAGGGGCGGGGCTGACTAAACTTAGTTGCAGTTCCTGTCTGTGTGCAGTCAGTTAGTGTTGGAGTGGCTGACTGGACAGTCAGAGCAGTAAGTTAGCTAGGTTCCTGTGGAGTAGGGTCTAATAGCAATAGGTGGACCAGTGCCCTTCACCCTGCTTAGGGGGTGCGGGAAGAGATAGCCCCACCCTGAGCGCCCTGGGCTGGGGGTGGAGGCAGGGAGCAAAGAGCCCCAGACAGCCCATCCTGAGGGTGCACTTCTGGAGGGAAAGGAGAAGGAGGAAAAGCCTGTACACTGTGTCTAAAATGTTGCTGTGTGCTACTGATCTGCTGTGAGTACAATAAAAACCATTGCTGCTTTTATAAAGAGACCATGTGTGTGAAATTGGAATCTCTTGCCGTGGGACCAGGGCTTTCTCTGGGAAGATTCCAACCTATCCCCTAGGTTTCGCCAGAGAATGGAGGCGCTGCACCACAACCACTAAAGAATGGAGGCATATACCCCAGAAGCCTGGCCCTGTTATCCCCCACACTAACGCGGGAGACTCAGGCCCTCCTGTTCCAAGCAGGTATGCACCACCCAATTACATGTAGCCAGCCCTTAATACACCTTAGAGGCAAGATCTGTGTCGGGGGGGGGGGGGGGGGGAGGGTGGAACATGGGCTACACCAGCAATAAGAATGGGTGGCTCGTTTTGACAACTAGGATATCAAAAGAAAATGGGCTTGGGGGCAAATTAGCAGCGTCAATTTTAAGGATTCTTCAAAATAAATTAACACCCTTCCTCCTTTCTTTGACCTATCTTTCCTAGAAGAGAGTACTCCTGAATAGCAATATTTGCATCAAGGGTTTTTGGACTTAGCCATGTTTCTGTGAGAATTATGGCTTTGGGTTTATGCATCTGGCAGCATGCCCTTAGTTCATCCAGTTTGGGTAACAGGCAACGGATATTTATATGAGTGACAGTTAGTCCATTTTGGTACTTGAAAGTGGTATTCTCAGGAGTATGGTACAGAGTTTAAAAGGGAGGGCCTAGGTTCAGTTCAATAACAGTATAAAAAAAATTGAGTAATTATTTGCAGGCTGTAACTTTGTAATGTTTGCCATTAGAATCAGTTGTGGTTGGTGTACAGATTTCTCACCAACATTAAGTAGATAGTGAAAGGCCTTTGAGTAGTCAAGGGTCTATGATGATATTGGGTGTGGGCCAGGAGGGAGGAGTTTGTAGTGTATAGAGAGAGTAACATTTCCAGGAATCCACAGTAAATAGCAGACTTTAGGTAAGTAGCAGGTTCATTATCACAAAGTTAGATTACTTTGAATAAACTGTGATATGTCCAGTTAGTGTGCACATTTAGCAGACAGCAGATGTGCATCTTTTACCTGCCACTAAAAGCATGCAGCTTAATATATATATATATATATATATATAAATATATATATATATGTAGCCAGGTCCCGCTCTGCGTGTCGGAACTGCCCTCTCCAGGTACTCACCGGGAGGTGCGGGAGCGTGTGCGCGCCTCCGGTGTGCGTGAGGGGTTGTTGGAATGTACAGGAGGACAGCCGGTGGTTGCGCAGGGCGTGCGAATTGGCAGAGACTCCCGGCAGCTCAATGCAGGGTGCGCCATCTTGCGCGAAGTCACGAGTTGCGCATGCACCAGTACAGCCCACGAAGCACTAGCCTACCAGGGAAGGCTCTTGGACGGGACTACAAGTCCCATGAGCCTCGGGAGCGCCCCACATGACGCCAGGAAGCCAATAGGGCTGGAGTATCTCCCTGATCTGACGGATAGATACATTTTCGCACGCTGAGCCCACGCTAGCAGTTGGGACCAGGAAGAGCTAGGGGTAGGAGGGGAGTGCAGGGGTCTGTGACCCACTGAAGTAGGCCAGCAGCCCTCTAGGCCCCAGTCAGGTCCTGAGCCACATTATTGTTTGTTGTGCTACAGGGACAGGCCCTAGGTTAGGGACCTTGCCCCATTAGTAATATTGTCAGTTAGGGACACAGCGGACGCTGCGCTGCCCGCAAAGAGGCTTGGGCTCAAGCCTACGCTACAAAGAGAGCAGGACTATCTCCAGGGTGGGATCGCCCCTGACTGATCCTCGTGCTAGGAAATGCAGGATATCGCAGACGGGATCGCTGAGCGGCGGATCCTTTTCGAAGTTGTCTGCAGGACTGGGTGCAGGAGCACCCGGCAGGTACCTTCATAAGTGCACCAACAATACATCTTCTATATACTATACACACGTGAGCAGCGCTGGCACACATTTGGGTGGGGATCCAGGACACTGGGACGCTGGTGCCGAGCACCCAATCATTGTGGGCACTGTATGGTTGTGGGACATTGGACATGGTGGAGGGTTGCGTCCTGCGTGACCCGTTGGCCAGTGGTACTTCTAGTCAGAACGGGTATACATATAATACGTTATCTGTGATGCTATGGTTATGTTGCATATACAGTAAACTGTTCATATATATACTTCGGTGTATGTACTTATTGTGTATGTGGGTCCTGTATAGGCAACCTTCTACACTCCTAGAATCCTACACAGGTGGAGGCGCTGTAAACCAGATCGTTCCAGAGGGTTCACCCCAGGTTCCAAGCAAGCGGAGGCTCAGGCCTCTTGTGAACCTGCAGGTATACGCACCACACCTGGTAACACATAGGTTCCCCCTCACATGCACTCTATCTGCGATTGGGCTAGGGGTAATACCCGTTACATATATATATATATAAACAAAAAGAAAGCACAAGCATCCATGGTACAAATTATGAATTCATAATAATATTGATTAATCTTTTTTACATTAATAATAAAACATATGCACTCACAAATATAGTATGTAACCTAGAGATCTAGTAAATTAAAACTTAAAATATTAGAATCTAACAGTTCCCAATGATTGGAACAGTAGAGTTTTTGATAAACTGAATAGAGCAGCATCCTGCACAGAAAACATGTCTCATTAAAGCTGCAGTTCAGTCAATATCCTGCATGTGTGTTTTTTTTAATAAATCACTTCTGTATTAAGAAAAAATACTTTTAGCATTTTCTGTTTTAAAAAAAACAACTTTGAAAGACCAATGTTCTTGTATTTTATTTTAACAGGCATGTTTGATACTATAGCAACCATTTGCTAAGGCACAGCCCCTTCATGCCCTGTCACAAACCCTGGCACACCCCTTTGTGAGCCCTGCCCTCCCTCTTGCACATGTCAGTGGAGTGCTCATGAATATTCATAAGTGTAGCCAGGTCATCCCTCGTTGCCCTGCGACCCCCATTACCTCCGTGGCCGGGATCGATGGTGGGTGCTGCTGGAGCCAAGCGGCAGACCCGGCGGCCATTCTGGAGGGTGAGGGCCGAGCAGGGAGCGCTCCGGTGCTTCGGAGGTCCCCGGTGGCTCCCGTGCAGGGCGCCGCCATGTTGCACGAGTTTGTGCATGCGCAGTGAGTGCCGGCGGCCCCGATGAGTTGCGCATGCGCAGTGATAAGTGCACGAACCCTAGCCTACCAGGGAAGGCTCTTGGAAGGGACTACAAGTCCCATGAGCCTCAGCAGCACCCCATGTAATGCCAGGGAGCCAATAGGGCTGGAGGATTGCCCTGCAGGGAGAAAGAGATACATTTCGCGTGCTGAAGATGCGAGGCAGTCAAGACCAGGAAGAGATAGGGGAAGGAGGTGAGTGCAGGGGTCTGTGACCCGCTGCATTAGGCCAGCAGCCCCTTAGGCTCCACACAGGTCCTGAGCCCCCTGATAGCTTTTGGTGCTGTAGGGACAGGCCCTAGGTTAGGGACCCTGCCCCAATAGCTGTTTGCTAGTTAGGGACACAGCGGACGCTGCGCTTCCCGCCAAGAGGCTTGGGCTCAAACCTACGCCATTAAAGAGAACTGGACTATCTTCAGAGTGGGATCGCCCCAGACGGATCACCACGCTGGTGGATCCTGGATGTCGTGCAGGAACTCGTCTGATCCTGTGAGAAGATCCTTTAAAGCCAGGTGCCGCCGCACCAGGCAGGTATCGTTATAAGTGCACCAACAAAGTACTCACACATAGTGGCAGCGCTGACCACGGGACAAGGGGGTTATACTGTGGACACGGTGTGGGGGGGGGTGGTAAACGGTGGTGGGCACGGGGTATACGCTCCTAAGCGGGAGTGACTGACACTTGAGACTTTGGTACAGTTATTGAGTTGATGCATATGGTTAATGTGTTGTGTTATGTTGACGCTGCATATAGTAAATGGTTATACCTAGACTCCAGTGTATGTGATTACTATATGCGGGTCCTGTGTAGGGGACATTCTATACTCCTAGAATCCTGCACAGGTGGAGGAGCTGATCAAGAAACGTTCCAGAGAGCACCCCAGGTTCCCAGCAAGCGGAGGCTCAGGCCTCTTTTGAACCTGCAGGTATACGCACCACACCTGTTAACACATACACAGGCGGCACACTTTATCCGAGTGCGGCTCATTCCGCAAGCCGGGAAATGTCCCGGCTTGCGAGCCGCACTCCCTCAGCGTGCCGCGCATCACCGATGCGCGGTCACGCATCATCGGGTGCCTGTGCCGCCTGTACGCGTGCCCAGGGCTCCCCGAGGGAGCCCTGGTGTCGCGTGGATGTCACGACGTCGGCGGGACGTTCCGGGGAACCCGGCGGACCCGGTAAGGAGAGGGGGAAGCCCCGATCGGCGGGCCTCTCCTCCGAGGCTTCGGCGCGCGCCCGGCACCCTCCGGCGCGCGCCAGGTTACTGCTGCGGCCGAGAACGGGCAAATGCTCGAATAAACTCGGCCGCAGCAGTAGGTTCCCCCTCACATACACTCGATATGCGGTTGGGTGAGGGAATACCCGTTACATAAGCATTTCACTCACACTGAATAAGGGGGTGTTTATCAGATACCAACTCCTAATGACGTCACCAATCTTCACAGATCAATCAAACGAGAACGGATTGACCTGCAGCTTTGATCTTCAGTAGGTAAGTTAGTATTACACACATTTAACTATTGAAATAAAAAAATAAAAACTTAAAAAAATAAAAACGGCAGCCTGAACTGCAGCTTTAAGTTTGATGGCACCATAAGGAATATAGCGATGGCATTGTATCCTTTCGAAGCATATTTTTGAGGCATGGAGAGATGGATCCGCACTTTTCTGTTGCACTATAGTTTTTGTTCAATCCTTCAGAACCCGCTAATTCAAATTCAAGGAGAAGGTAGTGGCTATTAATAGAAAACTGGTACATGACGTTGTTCAGTGCAGGAAATCCAAAATACTTGTTTCTATGTTGTTTGTTTGCCAGAGAGTGCATTGCTGTATTTTAGCAACCACAAAGTTCAGTCTCAGAACAGGGGAGCTGGAATCTGTCTCTACTGTATCAAGGTGCTCACATTTGGCTATCCACGAACCCCTAGAACTCACAGGTTAACTTTCATGGAGGGGAGAAAGGTTTTGTCACTTTTGTGTTGTCATCTCATCCTCAAAATTCAGTCTCACGGCAGGGAGAGCTGGAATCGCTCTCTACCAATGCACTCCCGTGTCACTGCCCATGAACTCCTAGAACCCATAGGTTCAATGTCATGGAGGAGAGAATGGTTTTGCTCTTCACTGGGGCTTTCACGTTTTGTCTGTGTCACTCAATGCGTTTCGCCATGAGAATGACTTCATCATACACAATTAACTATAAAAATGTTTTTAGCCCATTGCTCATAGTTATAATCCACAGTGTACATTTTCTATGTCTTTATTTTAAGATATGATATTTTAAATTTACTAAAACATTTCTCTTCCATCAATAATGCAAATGAATTAAACTGAGACAGTGGAAGTTTCTGTGCAATTGCACCCCAATCTGCACTATCAGAGTACACTAAATAACCCCCAATGTCCTATATAGTCCCTTTAATTCTTAACATCATTTTCATTAATCATTTTGTCATTAAAAAAAGATTGAACTGTGATTTAACTAGCTGATCAGAAAATACTGTTATCCTCTCTGCTATGCTTTGAAGTCCTAATACTTATGATATTACAAATATAGTGCACACAAAGTGATGTATTGGTATTTCTCTTTAATTTACAGTATAAAGAATAATTTGGCACCATTATGAGACCTTTTGGTACAGTAAGTCAATTCATCTTTCAAGTTTTTAAGTAGAGATGGGCAAATGTCTTCCCTGTGCTTCATGAGTTTTTAACTTAATTTCCCGTTTTTCACATTTCCACAAAAGTTCACATTGGTTTTGAATTTAACAATGCACAACATTTTAACCAAATTGATATGCAACTTTGCTAGAATTGAACAAAAAATGGTATTACTGTATAAGGGATGTGTGCCTTTTTTCTGCTTCTGTTTTAGAATTCACAATGCACATTGGCCCGTATGCATCAAGCATCGATAACGAAAAATGGAGATATCTCCACAAATTAGTAACTTTTTGCTAAACTAGCATGCAGTGCACTGGTTCTGCCACATATTGGTAAATTTCGATATGATGAGTATGATTAGTAAAAATATGCATTTGTTCCATTTTCAATAAGGATCGCAATGGTCTTAACTGATTTGTTTTAGTAAATTTTTATCTCCTACTTCAAGCTGTCATTATCCCTATATTTCCTGCAGTATGTATGTACTGCCAAATGAAAAGGAAATTATATACACAATCAGGTAAACGTACATGGAATAGGTGATTCAATAGAAATGTTAAAGCTTCAAAACATATGACATTGTATCTGTTTTAAAAATATAATATATCAGTTATTATTCAATAAAGACATTTGTAATAATGTGTAAAACACCCTTTGATTTCTATAGCAGGTTTTAGCCTACCTCCAAAGCAGTGCAAGCTTTTTGCAACACTTTCCTATTTGGGATCATTTGATGTCAATATTCACAGCCCTTGAGCTGTAAACTGTAACAATAGATAATGTTACCTTAGTAACATCGGGATATATAGTAGTTACACTGACTGAAGCAGCCATTATGTTAGTCACACAATCAGGATTTCTAATATCTATCTACCTACCTATCTATCGATCGATCGATATATCTAAATTAAAAATGTTTTATTAACCATAGTATCTAATGAAAGGGGTTAATGCACTAAATATTTTTAATTAATTAACCTACTTTGCCAACTTCATGTGTATTAGACAATTGTTAGTCAAACATTTATTAATCTTTAAGTTAATTTAACACTTTCCGGTCCAATCTTGAAATATATCCGACACTAATAGTTTGCCACGTGCGGTCCAATGTCAGATCGGAAGGAGGGAGAAGGGGGGAAGATGTGCATTCCCCTTGCACTTCTCCCAGCAGCCGCACTGATGTCCCCCCCCCAGCCCTGCACCGATCACCCCCCCAGCCCTGCACCGATCACCTCCCCCAGCCCTGTGCCGATCACCCCCCATCCTGCGCTGATCCTCCCCCCCAGCCCTGCACTGAACAGCCCATGCCCAGCCCTGCGCCGAACTTTCCCCCCACCATACACCGATCCGCCCCCCCCAGCACTGCACCGATCCGCCCCCCCCAGCCCTGCACCGATCCGCCCCCCCCTAGCCCTGCACCGATCCCCGACAGCAGTCCGGCACCGATCCCCCCAGCCCTGCACTGATCCCAACCCCCCCTATTCCCATACCGATCCCTGCAGGCAGCCCCACGATGCCCCAGCAGCTGACACCGGAGGTAGGGGGGGTAGGGCTCTGAGTGTGGTGTGTGTGTGTGTGGTGTGAGTGTGTGATGTGAGTGTGTGCAGTGAGTGTTTTTAGTGTGCTGTGAGTGTGTGCAGTGTGCTTTGAGTGTGTGCAGTGTGTGCAGTGTGTGCAGTGTGTGCATTGTGTGCAGTGTGTGCAGTGTGCTGTGAGTGTGTGCACTGTGCTGTGAGTGTGTGCATTGTGCTGTGATTTTGTGCAGTGTGTGCAGTGTGCTGTGAGTGTGCGCAGTGTGCTGAGTGTGTGCGGTGAGAGTGTGCAGTGTGTTGTGCAAAAAAAAAAGCTGTATGTGTTTTTTTCCCCGAAAATTAAATTAGACCTACTGGCGCACTTATGAAAATTAATTGGCCCGCAAAGGGTTAACAAGACAAAGATACCCCAGGAGCACAAACCCCAAACCTGCCACAACCACCTACAACAGTACATGACCAATTCTCCATTACTATTTTGCCCAATACCAGCCCCACACACTCAACAATGTTGGGTTAAGCGTGGAAATTCAAAGAAGCAAGTCTGTTTTGTAGTAAGTAAGATTTTATTTATAAACAAATTGTTCAAGAACACAAACAAACAAACAAAAACATTGGTGGTATAACCATGTTTATTTACATCCTCTCTTCGCAGGGATCGGGTCCTGCTGAGCGTGTCGAGTGCTGCATCTTCCGTCTCTGTGGATGAGCAGAGGTGCCAGCAGGAGATCTACGTAGCTGTTAATATAGGAGGTGTTTCTTCGCTTACAGAACATGTTGTTTGTAGCTTTAAGATCGTGATGGTTTAATTTAAAAGGCCACACACCAGGTCATTAATATTTTGTATTTGTGACGATAGCTTAGTCATATTGATTCCCAAATGATTATAAATATAATTTTTTCCTAGTAGGGCATTATTTGCCTTACTGCCTGTGGTCGTTCTATTTGTATTTTAATTGTCTGCCTCGTCATTTTTTGATCCAAAGCAGCTCTTATTTTGCACTGTGCTGTGTGAGCCTGAAAGCTCATATTCACTTGTGCTACATCTTGGTGAAGCAGAGCAAGTTTCCACATCTGTTGCTTTCTGATGCATAACTTGAGCTAGAAAGAGCTGCATGGGCTCCTGTGGAACGCTCATCATGGCTGCACATGGAGCTTCACGTGGTTGTTCAAGAGGAGCTACTATTCTGGAGCTGGGTGGTCTTCTGCTGTCGGCTCTAGTACCAGCTTCACAAATAATGGTGATCCGCGCTTGTGCTGTCACAATTAGTAGATGAATAAAATTGCTTTGAATCTTGCTGCCGTCCGCGTAGGAGAACTCCACAATCTCCTAGAGAGAGTGAGCTCCCAGAAGGGAGCTCACAGAAAAGAAAAAGAAAAGCAGACAGGCGCACGGAGAAGCAATTGGATTTTAATAAAATAGCCAGTGTTCGACAATGCTATACATTTACACGCCCGGGCGAGTGGATTTAACCTCTGGGCGAGCAACTATTGGTCCAAGCAGCACACGTGTTTGTTTTTTTAAATTTTCCCTGCTCGCGCTGCTGTTTTTCCCCCGCTCACGCTGGACAACAAAAAAAAAAAAAGCCGGAGGCGGGTTCATGTTGTAGGGGGAGATTATCCCGCCTCCGGCTCTCTGAGCAGTGCCTTCGCTCATCCCCCGCCTCTCAGCAGTACTTTCCCTCCGCATCAGTGCTTTCACTCCTCCCCCTTCCGGCAGCCAGCCCCTTCCGCGCCTCTGTCTGCCACAGGCCCCTGCAGGGCCATCTGTTGCCCCCCCTCCCATCAGGCCATCCACCCCCCCTCCCATCGGGCCATCTGCCCCCCCTCCCATCGGGCCATCTGCCCCTCCTCCCATTGGGCCATCTGCCCCCCCCCTCCCATTGGGCCATCCGCCCCCCTCCCATCGGGCCATCCGCCCCCCCTCCCATCGGGCCATCCGCCCTCCCCCTCCCATCGGGCCATCCGCCACCCCACCTCAATTGGGCCATCCGCCGCCGGGCCCATCATGTTGGGCCAGAGCGTCCGCAGGTCCCACTACGGGGAGGGCCCAGGCCAGGTAATGGGTGTGCCCTGGGGGGGAAGCGGGACATCGCCGCAGCTCGCGCTCTTTCCGGGTGCAGTGAGGTTCAGGACTAGGGGCGGGACTAATGGTAGGCATGGGGCGGGGCTAGGTGGCGAGTAGAATTTTAAGGGGCTAGGGGCGGGACTAATGTCAGGCTGGTGGCGGGGCTAGGTGGCGAGTAGATTTTTTGGTTGGGCGAGTAGATTTTTGGGTGATTTGTCGAACACTGAAAATAGCCCACAAGAGGGCTAAGCATACAATAAAATGAAATACAGTGACATAAACAATAGTATAACTTACAACTAATCTGGGTGATGAGTTGGATCGGGGAGGTCTGGATGACAGCCGGGGGCAAAGATGACCAAGGTCCGGACCCGAAATGCTCCATCAGGCTGAAGTATCCACCTTACTGCCGGTCTTGCTCACCACCAATGAGTGCTCACGTCGCAGCCCCTCGTGACCTCTACGCATTTTGCACTGCGTGCTTTGTCAGGTTGTGTTCAAGAAAAAAAGGATTGAGTCCAGACAAAACTGAGGATGAGTGAAATGCATTGAACCGACAGATAAGACTTTCCAGGAGCTGAACGTGCACCATCTCTGCGAGGAAATTACCAGATGTAACTTGAAGTAATGCTAGGTGCGAGACCCCAAGAAGTGCAGAGGTGTGGATCTCAGCAGAGGTGGTGGGACCAGGGCATTATCGCAACAGGGTGACAATGCTCCTTTTTATTGTTATGTGAATTTAAAGAATGTACTAAATTGTGAGTACATTTCTTACTCATTTTATAGCTAAAGCTTTTTTAACATTGATCTGCACCATGATCTCCTCTATCTCTTTACCTTGAGGCAATCTTCTCACAGAACCACTTCTAACAAGAAAGAACACCACAGTTTGTAAAGACGCCTTTTTGAATAAAAACATTGTGAGTAGGAAATTCATAGAAGCCAAGATTTGCTCTTTAATAATCATCTGCTCCACAGGTTGTTTACACGATTGTGTTTCTTTTTCTATTTTGGGTGATCCCTTGTTGCTCCCCCTGGATGTTGGAGAACACGTGCTTTAGAGGGAACGTTTTGAAACAAGTTCTCACCAGAGGGTTTGATCATTAATCTGATCACCTTTAATTGTTTGAGTTATTAAAAAAAAAAAATCACAAATGGATTTGGTATATGTAAACAAATAAATGTCCCAATACAATTAAAAATGAACACCTTACTTGTTAGAAGTCCTGCAGCCTGGATAACTCACGGATTGTCCAAAATCCTTCTTGTAAATATGTTCTGGTAACTGTGTTGAAAGAAATTCCTCCTTGGTGCTTGTCCTAAGTGTGGTGTGTTGAATAGTGATGGGAAAAACAACAAAATAAAAATGGTGTAAAACATCTACACAACTACTAAATGCAATGACACCACTTGTGCGTGTATATAATAAAACAGCACCAGAATACACAATAGAACAGGATCTACTGTACAGTATGTATCCAGTGAAATCCTTCCACAAATATTAATGAAATGAAGTGCAAGCTATAAAAACCCTAAATGGATCAAATTAACACATGCAGTACTTGATAAATTCTAGATAATAGGCTTAATGTGAACAATTACTATAATATATTAGCCAAGTACTGATTTATACTTAGCTCCAAAGGGGAAATGGATGAATGTCCATTAATGATTGGCATAGATGCAAGGAAGAGAAAAGAGAACAACTCATGGTATAATAACGTATAACATTTAATAAAATAAAACATACAATGGGAGACTATTGGAATCTCACTCATGGATATTCTGTTTAAAATGTGCATGTAGATCAAATAGATCAGATGTGCTGGTGTCTTTGGCCTCACGGTGGGTCTGCAGGAGCTCCAATTCATCAAGACTTTTTTCCCCGGAGGCTGCCATAGTGAGGGAATGTGGGTGCGTTCCAACTGCGTGTTCCAACTACTGCTGCCCGGACGCGGAAGCAGAGAGCGCCCTGATGTAACCAGCCCCACGAACTTTGCAGCACCCAATGGGAGGTTTTAGATGTAAGTGTACTGTTATCGGTATGTTAATAAATTCCATGTGGTTTACTTCCACTCTCTCTGCACTTTACTGGCACTCGAGGGGAGTATTCAACAAACCCACGCAAGAAAGAGCCACACAGGAGGACAAGAAGAGGCCTCACGATTCAAACAGGAAAAGAAACCTTTGATGATCCTGTACTCACACAAGGCCGTGTGAGTAATTATATTGTCTTTAATATAGATGTTTTCACTAACCCACCCCTGTGTAGATTACACCACAGGAAGTGCATTGACTGTGGTTCAGTTTTACCCCTTGTGCATCACTGAGGTGTTAGGCAAGTCTGGCTACACTGTTATCCAGTCTGCCTTTTGATTTTATGGGATTTTATTCTGCATACATGTATTGATTCACGCTCCCCTTGTTTTCTGTCTCCATAGCTCGGTTGACAGCAGAAAGCCCAGACGGAGCTCTAGTTAGCAGCAGCCATCTTTGGAAACTGCCCCTGGAATTCCCACCCTGACCTATTTTAAGTGGGAGAAGTATTACATTGATTTTGCTATAAGGGAGAAACTTGTAACATACAGTAGTCTCCATTGAGGCTTGAGAAAGGATCATAGTGATTTGAAATGTTGCTGTTTGCTATTACAGTATGCAGTTTTAACTTTTGCTGTAGACCAGCGGTGCGCAAACTGGGGGGGCATACACCCCAGGGTGGGCACAGGATTTTCTAGAAGTGCCGGAGCATTTAAAGAGGCCCCACGCTCTTCCCCACAACATTTAAATTAAATGCTGGGGGAGGCACGAGGCCTCTGTAACTCCCTCTTACCTGCTCTCAGCCAGCTCTTCGCCGACACGTCACCTTGACAATGTGGCCTCAAATGGCAACTCGTTGCCATGGCAATGTGGCGTCACATGATGTTGTGACATCATAGGATGCTACCAATGCCAGAGAGCTGGTTAAGGAGGGGGGCATGAGTAGGGGGGGGGGGTGAGCAGACAGGGGGGCGAAAACAGAAATGTTTGCGCCCTACAGTATTTTTGTTTTTGCTTATCTACCTATTGAGATGGTTACTAGTAGCTATAAGGTAACTAGTACAATCCACCTATTTGAGAAAGTTTTAGTAACAACTTGACGATCAATATTATTATTATAATTATTATTTTCAAGTGGCAAATCTAAATATTCTATTCTTTTGCTATCCCACTTTGCTGTAAGTTTTAATATTAAGATAATTTTGAATTAAATGTTCCAAAAACGTATACAAATATTGTTCACCCTGCACGTCCTACATATACATATATATGTGTCATCTATAAAATGTTTCTGAACTGTAATGCATTCCACAAATGGTTTAAGGAACCATACTGTATGTGATTTAACTCACAGCTACCCATAAATACATGGGTAACAAATTTGGTACCAATTGGGTGCCGCACGTCTGTAAGTAAAAAATATCCAGAAATGTTACATAATTGTGTGTCAAAATGAATCTGACACTTTCAATAATATAAATGTTATATATTTCAGATAAAAAATTGTTTTCTGACAGATATGTGTCAGTAGACTCCAATCCTCTGTCATGCTGGATTGATGTATATAAGGACTGCACATCACATGTGGCCCAACTGTTATTGTTCTTACACTCATAGTCCTCAAATATTTTTAAAATACGAGACCCTGTGTTAGTTCCAAATCTCTGCAAAAAAATATCTACATAATGGGTGAGGTTACAAGTCAAGGAATTGATAGTAGATATATATTTATTAATATACAATATTTATATAGGCTCCAGTACATTAGAATGATGTTCTCCCCAGAGAATTTATCATAAACGGTAGAAAATTGGGACAGGGGAGACCAATAAAATAGAAAAACATATACATTTTTATTCACTATATCACTATCAAGAGCATCATCCATAAGAACCTTCAATTCGCTAATACAACTAGTCATTGGATAAGAGCTCAAAATATAGTATGGCAATTAATCATTAAGTAACCTATATTAAGTAAACCTTCATCCCCCCCTTCTCCTCCTTTGGTCTCTCTATCACTGAATCTCCCCCCACCCACAAACACGGAGGCACCCTCAACCTTATCTTAAAGGCAAGATGCTACATCAAGTCCCCTTCCACACTCCTTGTCCCACCGGCCTCCACTACACCATCCTTTTCATCACCCTCCCTGCTGCTCCTCCCTCCTTACCCCAACCCAATCCAATCCTTCTCAAAATCTTTGTCCCTTACCTCCTTCACCTCATCATTCCTCCCCCTCACATAATTTTCCTCTCTCCCACTGAACCCTCTCCACCCTCAACTCTGCATTATGCTTCACCCTCAACTCAATCGCACCACTCCATCTTGTGTATCCCCCCACAAAGCCACCTCAACCCTTGCTCACCTGACAACTCAAACCACTCTGTCTCTCCCTTCGCACAGCTGAGAGATCACTGAAATCTTTACATTCCCCATCCTGACTTGCCACCTTCCAGTCCCTCGTCCACCAATACACCTCAAATCCCAAATCGCAAAAAACAAATATGTGATAGCACCCTTATCAGCTCACTATCACCTCATCCATGTCAACTGTTCTCAATATGCTATGACCCTCATCATCTCTCTTGCCTAAGCCACCCTCCCCTTCTTTCAGCCACGGACATTGACTCCTAATTCTCACAAAAAATGCACAATATCTGTGTTTCTTTCCCCACTGCTCCCCCTCTCCTTCCCCTTCCATCCACCACCCTACACAGTCCTTCGCCTCTTTCTTTTCAACCTCTGATGATGATCTCCTCTCAATCATCAAACACTGTTATCCCACCACAGCCTCTTCTGACCCCATTCCACACTCCCTCCTCTCCACTCCTCCTTCCTTATCTCTCCTCTTTCTTAAACACCTCCCTATCCAGTGGACAATACATAGACTCCTTCAAAACTAGAGTAGTCATCCCACTCCTCAAAAAAACATCTCTCGACACTGCCCTCCCTCCAACGTTTGCCCTATCTTACTCCTTCCATACTTCTCCAGAACTCCTTGAGCACATAATTCATAACCAACTCTCCACCTTCATTCACACCTATTAACTCATTACAATTGTCCAGTCTGGCTTCTGTCCATCACACTCTACCGAAACTTCCCTCCTCACAATCCACAACTTTCTCCCCCAATCTCGCCACTTTGAACTCTCCTCAATCCTCATCATTCTCGACCTCTCTTCAACTTTGGGCACTGTCAATCACCTCACTCTCATCTCCACACTCACCAACCTTGGCATCACTGAAATCGCCCTCTCATGGCTCTCAATCTTTCTCTCCCACCCAGGGTTCTGTTTGATCTGAAACATCCCAAGCCGAACCTAATCAGCAGCTTTTAGCAAGAAACAACAGTGTATAATCAACATTTTCAATATTTTGAATTTTGAAAAATCATAAATCGTTCTTTATACATCACTGACACACAATAAGTTAAATACAATTTCTCATCCGTCATTTTCTTATCAGTGCCACCTAGATGTCAAAGTAAATCTACAGGTTGTTGTTGTGCAGCATTGTTTGTTACCATGGTTACCAATTTATTTTCATTTAAAATATTTAATTTCTCTGAAACGATTTAAGTGAAGTCTCTGAAATGCACCGGTTTTTTTTTTTATCATTTAAAGAAAAAGAAAAAAAACCATGTTTCCGAGATGGGGGCTGCACTTATTTGGTTGTAACTCCTTGCAGATCTAAGTTAGGGTGGTAGTAAAGTACACTCAAAATTCCATCAGAATTAGTCAAGGCATTTAGCCTTTGGAGAGAGAATACACAAACAGAAACACAGGCAAAAAAAACCACAGACTCCACAAACTATTGTTGGCATCTACGTTTTACTCACTCATCCAATAATTTTTTACTATCACTTCTTTGTGTGTCTCTTTGTCACGACTCCAAAAATGAATGTAATAATGTGAGAGAGGGTATACTTGTTACAATGTGACTGCAAAGTGTTCAGTGGAGAAAAATCCTCAGAAATGTTGCTTTGCGCTTGCTGCTGGTAAATTCAATCCAAGTTTTAGGATATTTTGAACTGTGGCATTTTGTAAGCCTCTGGTTTTGATTCCCCAATTTTTTTTTTTTTATATGGCTAGAGAGAGCAAAGGGTTTCCTTACAGATGTGTGAAATTGTTGCTAAAGTTCACAAACCAGGCACAATTTGCCATTTGTTTTCACCAGAAAAAAATTCACAGAGCGTATTTGAAGAAATCTGCACAACTTCTGTCACTTGACGTCATGCATTTGGGCATTCCAGATGAAGTGTAAACACTCACAAGTACCAAGAATGAGAAATTACTGATACAAATTGAAATCCAATTTACAAAGCAAATTTGAAGATATTCACACATTACTAATTTAATAAGACTTTATTTTGTAGTACAGTATATACTGTACACTTTTAGGGTTATTACGATTGTGTCTGTCAAAGGATTGTGCTGTGTGCATTTGAAGGCGGTTTCTGAAGGTCTTTCATAGTAGAGGAGAAGCCTTAAAATAATTGGTGTTTATAGTGGGAATGATGCAGATAGAACATCATTATAAAAACGCAAAACAGAATGTTGCTTAAGTTTGCTATATCCTTTGAGCCTTCCGCATGATATAGCTAGCATTTGAATAGATTGAAGATGTGTGTGGTTATTGCTCCTTTAAAAATTCGAAGAGCTTTAATACAAGATTATCAATGATTCTTATTTCCAAGAAAAATGACACTGTTTTCCAAATGTTCATTTTTCTCCAGTTTTTTAGAAGGTCTTTTATCATTGTGATTGCTCTGTGGTATGTTCTCAGTTTGAAATGTCAGTATACCTTTTTTAAAATGATGATATATTGCCTCATTTTATAAGCCGTTACAACGTGTAGCTCATCCTTTGATTTATGCCCTCTTTGAAACCTCTCTTTGTAGATCCATCTTACAGTATATAATGCCAGCAAGGAAGGTGCTGAACCCTTAGAGGTTTGTATATAGTTACCCTTTCCCCTTTCCTGGTAATTGCATGGAACCAACATGATCCACAATGTTGCTGCTTAGTAGCAGTGTCTTTTTTTAAATGATCTTACTTGTATTTCTTGTACTGAAATATATTCATTATCTATTATAATCTTTTCAAGATAGTAAAATGAGAGCTTGCTACTGAATGTCACAAAGTATGTCCTGAAGGTTGCAATGAATTATGTCAAAAAGAGTAGTAATTAATTGCCTCAGCTTACTGGAGGCTAAGTAGCACACTCTAAATAAGTAATTTTTTTCTGATTATTTGATGATAACATTTTGAACATTTGTATCAACATAATTTGGGAAATTAGGATGATTTAGGGGAGGAGTCTGTTGATGCAATATGATCATGTTCTGCACTTGGGGCAGTTAGTTTTCTCACTTTGTTGCTTGCAAAATCTCTACTCAGGTCTAAGGAGGTATAAGCCCAATTTACTACAGTAGGTCTGTGACAAATGTAAAGCTGCGCTTATAGTGCCGGCAATGCAACGTCACATCAAAACAAATGCATTGCCACAGTCACGTGCGCTTATAGTAAGTGCAACACGAAGGAGCGATGGCTTGGTCGCGATCGCTGGAAGTCATCTCTGTTTGATTTTTCCAGCGACCGCAGCCTAACGTTGTCGTCGCTGGCACTATATGCGTAGCCTAAAAAAGCTGATTAATAAATGGTATACATACAGTATAATGAAAATGTAAGTGTGTCAGTGGTGTGCGGAGATAGGGAGAGACACATTGGGCTTAGGTGTTTGAAGGTAGTGAGAATTTTCTACAAGGTCTGGTTGTGTTTTTTTCTTGTGTTGTCTGTGCGTGTTTGGGGAGTGATACATACTGCACCGACACACTTTATTCGAGCAAATGCCTGGTTTGTACCTGGCAGAAACCTGGAATCCGCCGCTGCTCACCTCTTGCATGCTTCGTTGCGTTTGCCTTCCCAGCCACGGTTCATGCCTGGCTGACGGGGGCCTGATCTGTTAAATGATAATGAGAATGATTTACTAGGCTGCGATGTTTCGATTGTCCACCAGATGGCATAAACTCATGACTTAAGTAATGTGTGGCCTTTGCAAGTTGTTTCGTTTCCAAAAAAAAGTTACTTTATCCCAGTACAGTATGCTATTGTGTAACTTGTCCTTGAGACTGAAGGAAGAGTTGCAAAAAATGTATCAATTTAGGCTTTACATACAGTAATGTATTAAATAAAGACAAAGATCATTTTCACTTACACTATTCTACAGAGACATGAGTGTTCAAGTGGAGCCCGTGTTCCAAAAACCTGACAGAAGTTATGCTTATTTGATATGGGCCGCTATAAATGCAACAGAGGATAAGATGGCAACAGTTGTTCAAATTTATCAGTATTTTATCGAAAATTATGACTTTTACAGATTTTCGCCAACTCCTCATTTGTGGAAGCATGCAATAAGGAAAAGGTTATGTAGTGACCCCTGTTTTCACCGTATTGAGCCCCAATTTGTTGGAGGGTATTGGTGTGTGTCACAGGGTTTTTCCCGTATCTATGATAATGGAGGCGGCAAAAGGCGAAGGGTCGTGTTAAAACGAAATAAGAAGCGACAGTCCCTGCCAAGCAATGCGCCAGAACCAGAACCAGAACCAGCAGCAGCACCAGCTTATCATCATGGTCCCGCCGTCGGTGACAACTCTGAGATGGATTTCGCAGCCAGTTTTGATGAAGCTTGCATGTACCTAAGCGATTTCCCGCTGACTACAGGTGGGCTAGTCCCTCTGCAAAATGATGAAAGCTGGACTGGAAGTGGGCCGGCGCCAGCGCAAGCTGAATGGGAAATTTAGTAATACTGTACAGTATGGTGAGTACTGTATTTTTGCCGTATTATTTTGGTGGGGCTGGCTGGGAACTTCTTTAGGGGGCTGACCATTACTGTACATTAAAACTTTTCATTTTGTTTTTCCTCAGAAAAGAAAACGGCTAATGGGGGGATTTCGATGGATTATATTGTACTGTATGCTGATGTTTTCCGGCCATACAGTATACTGTGTAATAAACCCGAATAAATAAAACTATGCATTTATTCTTCAGTACATGTTCAGTAAATTACTGCACATACTGGGGGCGAGATGTGTTTGCAGCAGAGAGAGATTTAATAATATTGTACAGTGAGCAGGGGGTTCCCTGAGCCAGAAATTAATGCTCAGGGAACCCCCCCCCCTGCTCCTGATCAATATTATTAAAAATACGGAAAATGCTGCGTCATTACCATAGCGGATAGCCGCTAAGGCAATGAAGGGGTTAACCCACCGTGCCCGCTTTATTGTGTGTAGTGGGGATGGGTGAGGGGGGTATTTGGCCCTTGGTGTGAGTTTACGACTTGCGGGAGGGGGGGGGGGGTTGCGGGTGCACTTAACCCCTTCACGATCGTAGCAGTTAATACCGCTACGGTCATGAAGGGGTTAAGCCCTCCCGCTACCCCACCCCCCCCCCCCCCCCGCAAGCCCTCCCCAACCATCGTTGGGGCGAATACCCCATTCACCCACCCCCGCTAAACACAATAAAAAATAATCACACACAGCATCCCCGCAATAAATAAATAAATAAATAAATACAAATAAATACATTTGAAATACATTTTTATTGATAGTGTAGATGTGCAGGGGGTCTCTGGAGCTGAACCGCGTTGGTTTTAGGTCTGGGGACCCCGTGCCCCCCGAGATACAGGCCCCTTTAGGGGGTGCCGGTAGCCCTCTGCTTGGTTTAAAGGTCCGATCACGTGATCGCGGCCTGTAAACCAAGCAGAGCAGAGGGATACCGGCACCCCCTAAAGGGGCCTGTATCTCGGGGGGCACGGGGTCCCCAGACCTGAAACCTGTGCGCTTCTGCTCCGGAGACCCCCTGCACATGTACACTATCAATAAAAATGTATTTCAAATGTATTTATTGTCATTTATTTATTTATTTATTTATTTATATATATTTATTCATTGTGCTGCTGCTGCAAGTCGTAAACTCACACCAAGGGCCAAACACCCCCCTCACCCCCAATAAAAAAAATTCACGCACAGCAGCCCCACAATTAATAAATAAATCTAAATAAATAAATAAAATCTATGTAAAACCCCCTCCCCTATTCTCGCTTTTAAAACGCCCTGCCTTCTCTCTAATCTATGTAAAAAACCCTCCCCCTATCCCCCTATTGTGTGTGCGTTAAGCTTCCCTGCAAGCTATGTAAAAAAACCTCCCCCTATTGTGTGTGTGTTTAAATCTGTCTGGCCTGTGTTTCTGAGTGCTGAGTGCTCTGCGTTTAAAGGTCCCGATCACGTGATCGCGGCCTGTAAACCAAGCAGAGCAGAGGGATACCGGCACCCCCTAAAGGGGCCTGTATCTCGGGGGGCACGGGGTCCCCAGACCTGAAACCTGTGCGCTTCAGCTCCGGAGACCCCCTGCACATGTACACTATCAATAAAAATGTATTTCAAATGTATTTATTGTCATTTATTTATTTATTTATTTATTTATATTTATTTATTCATTGTGCTGCTGCTGCAAGTCGTAAACTCACACCAAGGGCCAAACACCCCCCTCACCCCCAATAAAAAAAATTCACGCACAGCAGCCCCACAATTAATAAATAAATCTAAATAAATAAATAAAGACATGAAGAGAAATAAATATATACTGTACAGTATATACTTTGTATATATATATACACTGTATATATATATATATATATATATATATATATATATATATATATATATATATATATATATACAGTATACATATATACACTGTGTATATATAATATATATATATATATATCATACAGCTATATATATATATATATATATATATATATATATATACATACTGTATGTGAGTGAAAAGAGAAAAAAGTAACCCGTATGGGAGCACTCAGGTATGCAATTGATATATTTGTTTATTTATTTGACACAGTGCAAAAAGGGATGAATAAACAGTACAGTACATGATTTAAAAACACTTAAAAAAGAGGCATGGACCCTTAAACACTAATGAACAGCACTAGGGAACGACACACACTGTCAACCCTAAACATGAAAAGGATAGTGACTCAAAAAACACTAGGGAGAATCAAAGTGAATCACAATAGGTTACTGGGTTTAAAGGCACCTACAGTATACAACGCTAAGGATAATGCACACTACACACCAAAAGGTAGACTTGTCAAAGTATAAATGACAGTCTCAAAGCATCACACATCTGCATTAGCATACAGTAATATAACCAATGCCTAAAGCACAAATCATGTGTAGGAAAGGTGGTAAGGTGGAATGAAATCCCTAGATGTGTAGAGCAATGAAGTTAATGAATAGCATACAGTATACAGTAAAACATAACATTACAATCCACACAGTACATTGCATTTACAGTACATTGTATACTGTAAATGATGCATAGCATTAAATCTATGCACCATATACAGTACTGTACATTCTGCAAATGAATGTTAACAATATAATTGCAAGCTACTCTACCAGTAAATACTGTACAAACACTTCCAAACAAGTCAACTTAACTACAGTATTTTAACCAAGCAAGTAAACCAAAATCAATATATACTGTAAGTAACAACCAGAAAAGACAATTTAAAAACAAACTAACCCTTACAATACCAAGGATTACATCTATCTAATTGTAAAAAACCTTATACATTATACACAGCAGCATTGTTTAAAAACCCCTTCCCCCCTAATGTTTGTGTTAAGCAGATTACACTGAAGGGAGAGAGATATAAAGGCCTAAAGCCCCTTCCCCCCTAATGTTTCTGTTAAGCAGATTACACTGAAGGGAGAGAGATATAAAGGCCTAAAGCCCCTTCCCCCCCTAATGTTTCTGTTAAACAGATTACAGTACATTGAAGGGAGAGAGATTTTACAGAAACACACATTAGGGGGGAGGGGGCTTTAAACAGATTACATTGAAGGGAGATAGATGTTTCTGTTACCAGTAAATCTCCCTCCCTGCATTGCTAACCACCCTCACCCCCTACCCACATACCGTTAACCCCCCCCCCATCCTGGCCATGGCCCCTCCGCTTCTGCAAAACAGACACAAAAATTAAAACATACAAAGTAATGTCCCCTAACCCCTTAATCACCATAGCGGTTATTAACCGCTACAGTCATGAAGGGGTTAACCCACCCTCACCCACCCACCACTCGGGATGCCTACATACCCTCCCACACTAACCCCCCCCCCCCACCCGTGAGGCCTAACCACCCAGTCAGTACCCACAATGGAGGCCTACCCACATACCGTTGGGGAAACACCCCACCCCCACCCCAGTACCCACAATAAAAACAGTACAATCACTCACAATAAACAGAATTCTATTTATTAAATACATTACCCACCCCCTGTGCCCCCCCCCCCATAAATACAAGATTTATTCTTTTACATTCAGGGTCCATAACGTAGCCCCACGCTAGTCCCCGGTGGGCTGGCAGGGCACCTGGACAGACCTACAGTTTACCAGCAGCATTCCACAGGTTCTGGAGGCCTGCTGGTGGATCCTGCCAGCACCATGGCGCCCAGGTGGTCTCCTTGGGTCACCGTGAGCCTCAATTGGGTCCACACGGTAGGCCCAAGGATGTCTGGGAGCCCCGGGTCAAACCCACAGGTGTCTGCGGGGCCTCGGGTGGTTCCCATGGGGGTCTGGGGAACTCACGGGTGCTCACTACGGGTCCGCGGTGCCCCCACAGAAGTGGGACCACACATCATCATCCCCGCACCTACGGCTCGGAGGTGCCCCCACAGAAGTGGGACCACACATCGTCATGCCCGCAGACTACGGGTCCGCGGTGCCCCCACAGAAGTGGGACCACACATCATCATCCCCGCATGTGTCACCCGTGGAACCACCAGCCTGCTACCCTTTAGGATACCCGAGGATTCCCCGCGGGTGGTCTCCAGAGGTCCCACGCAAAACCACGGAAGTAACCCTGAATGTAAAAAAAATAAACCTGGCCTATACATTCAATACATACACCCTCCCCCCCAACACCTACAGTACAATAATGTGCAAAATAACTATTATCCAGATATGGATAATAGATTAATTGCCCATTATTAAAAACATTAACTAGCATATACAAATAAATAAAGTACTACTGACCTCATCAATACGAAGTGTCCGACGCCAGCGCCTTCCTTCTCTTGCCCACACAAAACATAGCCAAAACCAAGCCAATACATTGCAATTACATTCAGATATCAATTAACCCCTTAAACACCTTATCGGATAATAACCGCAAAGGTAATTAAGGGGTTAAGCCACACAGGCACGATACCCACCCTTCACCCATGAATTTGTACTGCGGCTTCATCATGCAACTGTATATATATACTGTATATATATACATACAGAGAGACAGAGAGAAAGAGAGAGAGAGAGATATATACAGTATATATATATACACACGTTATATACACACCCATGATAAACCAAATATACAGTACAAATAAATGTAGAAGGGTTATCAAAACCATACTGTTCTACAACCAAACACTTCTCCATACAGACACTACATTAAAAATCAATTTCCTTTAAAAATCCTAACTGATCTCACAATCTACTGTACTGTATATGATCACAAACCAATGAAAAAAGTCACATTCCAAAATGCATAAAATCTATGCACCATACTGTATACATTCTGCAAATTAATCAACGTAAACAAAAATCAATTAGCAATCATTATTTACATCCCTAAACATTTCACACTCAATCATGAACAATGAAACCATTAACAGATTCACGCCTAGAGCAGAACAATTAAGCCTTTGAAAAAAATATAAGTACCGACAAAAATACAACCTTTACAGTACAACCAAGGCTATCTATCCCTGACCTTCCTCAAACACACAATACAATACCAAGGAATAATACATCTATCTAATTTTAAAATACTTTAAACTCACAAAATAATTAAAAACACATCTAATCCAGCTTTTAAAACATCATCATTTCTTACCCTGAATGTATACTGTACAGTATATCTCTCTAGACATATATATTGTACATACATACATACAGTGGCAAGAAATGATATACCACAAAAAAAAAAAAATACACAGGTTAAAAAACCTTTTGAAAAAATTAACAAGTTAAATAAAATACATTTCTTTACTGTAGTTCACTTACCATTACTTGCCCCCACCGACTCCCGTTGCCCAGCTTACTCACGAACCAATCCACGATCAGGAACCCATAAAATAATAAACCATTGAAAATAATAAACATTAAACTAAAAATCCAAACCAATCCACGGGTCTTCTACTTGTAATACACCTTCATCTGTATTCTTCTTTCTTCTATCTCCTTCCGGGCGGGGCAGGGCGTGGTCTTCTTTCCATCATCGGCCACGCCCTTGTCTTTTTCCTTCTCCGGAGGTCCTTCCTCCGCGGCGTCTGGCTGCAAAATGAGACGACATAGGCTTTTAAAGGCCTATGACGTCACATTTTGCGTCATGGTTCCCACGGTCCTGATTGGGCCGTGAAAACCATGTGTTTTGGCCGATAAAAAAAAAATGATGACGTCACTTAAAGGGAATGAAAGCACAGCCAATCAGAATGGCTTTGCTTCAATTGCCTTTAAGTTGACGTCATGAAAAGGCACATGGCCGTGCACACATGGTACTAGAGCCAATCAGAGCGTGGGAACTTTATCCCTACTCTGATTGGCTCTGGTATACCATGTGTCAGGGGCTTGGGGGAGAAAGGATGTGACGTCAATAAGGATAAAGTTCCCACGCTCTGATTGGCTACCGTACCACGTGACAGGTTTTCATTGACGTCACATCCTTTCTCCCCCAAGCCCCTGACACATGGTATACCAGAGCCAATCAGAGTAGGGATAAAGTTCCCACGCTCTGATTGGCTCTAGTACCATGTGTGCACGGCCATGTGCCTTTTCATGACGTCATCTTAAAGGCAATTGAAGCAAAGCCATTCTGATTGGCTGTGCTTTCATTCCCTTTAAGTGACGTCATCATTTTTTTATTATCGGCCAAAACACATGGTTTTCACGGTCCAATCAGGACCGTGGGAACCATGACGCAAAATGTGACGTCATAGGTCTTTAAAAGCCTATGTCGTCTCATTTTGCAGCCAGACGCCGCGGAGGAAGGACCTCCGGAGAAGAAAAAAGACAAGGGCGTGGCCGATGATGGAAAGAAGACCACGCCCTGCCCCGCCCGGAAGGAGATAGAAGAAAGAAGAATACAGATGAAGGTGTATTACAAGTAGAAGACCCGTGGATTGGTTTGGATTTTTAGTTTAATGTTTATTATTTTCAATGGTTTATTATTTTATGGGTTCCTGATCGTGGATTGGTTCGTGAGTAAGCTGGGCAACGGGAGTCGGTGGGGGCAAGTAATGGTAAGTGAACTACAGTAAAGAAATGTATTTTATTTAACTTGTTAATTTTTTCAAAAGGTTTTTTAACCTGTGTATTTTTTTTTTTTTGTGGTATATCATTTCTTGCCACTGTATGTATGTATGTACAATATATATGTCTAGAGAGATATACTGTACAGTATACATTCAGGGTAAGAAATGATGATGTTTTAAAAGCTGGATTAGATGTGTTTTTAATTATTTTGTGAGTTTAAAGTATTTTAAAATTAGATAGATGTATTATTCCTTGGTATTGTATTGTGTGTTTGAGGAAGGTCAGGGATAGATAGCCTTGGTTGTACTGTAAAGGTTGTATTTTTGTCGGTACTTATATTTTTTTCAAAGGCTTAATTGTTCTGCTCTAGGCGTGAATCTGTTAATGGTTTCATTGTTCATGATTGAGTGTGAAATGTTTAGGGATGTAAATAATGATTGCTAATTGATTTTTGTTTACGTTGATTAATTTGCAGAATGTATACAGTATGGTGCATAGATTTTATGCATTTTGGAATGTGACTTTTTTCATTGGTTTATGATCATATACAGTACAGTAGATTGTGAGATCAGTTAGGATTTTTAAAGGAAATTGATTTTTAATGTAGTGTCTGTATGGAGAAGTGTTTGGTTGTAGAACAGTATGGTTTTGATAACCCTTCTACATTTATTTGTACTGTATATTTGGTTTATCATGGGTGTGTATATAACGTGTGTATATATATACTGTATATATCTCTCTCTCTCTCTTTCTCTCTGTCTCTCTGTATGTATATATATACAGTATATATATACAGTTGCATGATGAAGCCACAGTACAAATTCATGGGTGAAGGGTGGGTATCGTGCCTGTGTGGCTTAACCCCTTAATTACCTTTGCGGTTATTATCCGATAAGGTGTTTAAGGGGTTAATTGATATCTGAATGTAATTGCAATGTATTGGCTTGGTTTTGGCTATGTTTTGTGTGGGCAAGAGAAGGAAGGCGCTGGCGTCGGACACTTCGTATTGATGAGGTCAGTAGTACTTTATTTATTTGTATATGCTAGTTAATGTTTTTAATAATGGGCAATTAATCTATTATCCATATCTGGATAATAGTTATTTTGCACATTATTGTACTGTAGGTGTTGGGGGGGAGGGTGTATGTATTGAATGTATAGGCCAGGTTTATTTTTTTTACATTCAGGGTTACTTCCGTGGTTTTGCGTGGGACCTCTGGAGACCACCCGCGGGGAATCCTCGGGTATCCTAAAGGGTAGCAGGCTGGTGGTTCCACGGGTGACACATGCGGGGATGATGATGTGTGGTCCCACTTCTGTGGGGGCACCGCGGACCCGTAGTCTGCGGGCATGACGATGTGTGGTCCCACTTCTGTGGGGGCACCTCCGAGCCGTAGGTGCGGGGATGATGATGTGTGGTCCCACTTCTGTGGGGGCACCGCGGACCCGTAGTGAGCACCCGTGAGTTCCCCAGACCCCCATGGGAACCACCCGAGGCCCTGCAGACACCTGTGGGTTTGACCCGGGGCTCCCAGACATCCTTGGGCCTACCGTGTGGACCCAATTGAGGCTCACGGTGACCCAAGGAGACCACCTGGGCGCCATGGTGCTGGCAGGATCCACCAGCAGGCCTCCAGAACCTGTGGAATGCTGCTGGTAAACTGTAGGTCTGTCCAGGTGCCCTGCCAGCCCACCGGGGACTAGCGTGGGGCTACGTTATGGACCCTGAATGTAAAAGAATAAATCTTGTATTTATGGGGGGGGGGCACAGGGGGTGGGTAATGTATTTAATAAATAGAATGCTGTTTATTGTGGGTGATTGTACTGTTTTTATTGTGGGTACTGGGGTGGGGGTGGGGTGTTTCCCCAACGGTATGTGGGTAGGCCTCCCTTGTGGGTAGTTAGTGGGTGAGGGTTGAGGGTGGTTAGGCCTCACGGGGTGGGGGGTTAGAGTGGGAGGGTATGTACAGTAGGCGTCCCAAGTGGTGGGTGAGGGCGGGTTAACCCCTTCATGACTGTAGCGGTTAATAACCGCTATGGTGATTAAGGGGTTAGGGGACATTACTTTGAAAGTGTTATTTTTTTTCTCTGTTTTACTGTACAGCAGCGGAGGTTGCCATGGGTAGTGGGTAGTGTATTGAATGTATTTATTGGTTATTATGCGTTAACCCCTTCATTACCTTAGCGGCTATACGCTATGCTAATGAAGCCTCGTTTCTGAACTTTTAATAATATTGTGCAGGAGCAGGGGGTCCCCTGAGATTAGATTTCTGTCTCAGGGAACCCCCTGCTCACTCTACAATATTATTAAAAAGACAGAAATGCTGCTTCTTTACCATAGCGCATAGCCGCTAAGCTAAAGAATGATTCTTTAATGATGTGTGTGTTTTATTCACAGTGTAGAGGGTCTCCAGAGCAGAAGCGCACAGGTTTCAGGTCTGGGGACCCCGTGCCCCCCGAGATACAGGCCCCTTTAGGGGGTGCCGGTATCCCTCTGCTCTGCTTGGTTTACAGGCCGCGATCACGTGATCGGACCTTTAAACCAAGCAGAGGGCTACCGGCACCCCCTAAAGGGGCCTGTATCTCGGGGGGCACGGGGTCCCCAGACCTAAAACCAACGCGGTTCAGCTCCAGAGACCCCCTGCACATCTACACTATCAATAAAAATGTATTTCAAATGCATTTATTTGTATTTATTTATTTATTTATTTATTGCGGGGATGCTGTGTGTGATTATTTTTTATTGTGTTTAGCGGGGGTGGGTGACGGGGTTTATAAATGTGAGTTTATAAATAAAATAAAGAATATTATTTATACAGTAGGGGCCTTAGAACAGAAGTTCCCACGCCAATTGCGCGCTCATTGCTCTTTTGTTACAATGTTGCTGGTCTTGCGGGTTTGCAGTCTGGCAGCAAAAAGCAGTTTGTAGTACTGTGTGTGAGATAAAGTAACCAGTTCTTTTATTGCTGAAGTCGCCACTAAAAACTTTTATTTACAAATACAGTACAAAAACCGTGCAACACACAACAACATACAGTATCCTTTGTTTAAGTACAGCAGGTACTATAGGGTAAAACATGTACTGTACAGTACAGCACAACATTACAGTATGGTCTCACTGAAAGTCCTCCCCATTTTCCAGCCATGGCCGATGCCTTGCATGGCGCAAAACGCCATTAATGCAGTCTCTAACGCCTCTCATTACAGGATCTGTAACAGGGTAATAGCGCTGCATTTCTTCCACAATCTTTTTCCTTAAATTGGCAGGAAGGGCATTTTTTTGGCGATTCCCATCATAGTTCACTTTGAACACCCACTCGCAGTACAATGTGTAGGGAACATGGTGTTTAAATATGATTAAGGCATACTTGTGTGGTATACCAGCACTCCTCACCCTATACTTCTCCCTCAGCGCCGGTGTCAGATCGCACAGGGAGATGTCGGGCACTGTTTGTATGCGAGCGGGTGTAGGAAGTCTTTTGGGAGCGGGTGTACTTGAGGCGATGGGCAATGGTAGGGTGTCTGGGAGGAAGCTTTCCTCCGGTAGTGGTCGCCGGGTTGTCTCCTGGCGTGGTCTAGATGGGGTTGTCATGTCCTCCTCAATAGCATAGTACACTGTATCTTCTGGTGGAGGGGGTGTGCTTGGTGATGGAAGGGGGTCGAAGGTACCATGCATCACATCCATGTCACCCCCCTGCTCCAGCGTCGGGGAAACAGGGGCATTAACACCGAGCAAATAATGTATGCCCGCTATGTCTGCCTCTATCTTGTCCATCCGTTGATCCATACGTTGCTCCATATGTAGCATCCGTTGATCCAGCCGTTGCTCCATATGTAGCACCGACTCCAGAAGCAGATCTAGCTTTGCCAGCACACTAGAATTCCCGGGGAGATCCACACTTAGCCCATTCAGGATCCGGTCCAACGAGCTGCTTGTGCATGGCATCTGGAGATCTGGGGGGATGGGTGCAACGGAGGATGAGATGGGGGTTCCCTGGAGAGAAGCGGCATCGATGGAGAGTGGAAGAGGTGACCTGGGGATGCCCGGTACAGGAGAAGCTGCAGCGTGGTGGAAGAGGGATGGAGAAGGTGACCGCTGGATTTCCGGGAGAGAAGCAGAGTCGTCCAAGAGCAAAGGAGACAGTGACCCGTTGATTTCAGAGGCAGCAGCATCTTCAGATGGAACCGGAGAAGATGGGGGTGGAGAAGCCGGGCTGAAGATTTCCGGGACAGCTACAGCAGAGTCGTCGAAGCATATGGGAGCAAGTGGTCTGCGGATTCGGTGAGTTGGCTGCCATGCGTCTTGCGTACCGAGCACAGTACCGTATTTCTTCTTCACATAATAAGGCTGACGTGTTTTAAAAGCCTTAGCCTTTGGGGTCAGCAGAAGGTTTTCTTTGTTGGCCTTAGCCTGTCGCTTTGCCTTTGGCTTGGGAACGGTAACTGCCTTTCTCTTTTTCAGTGTGGCAGGCACAGCAGAGGTGAGATGATTCTTTCGTCCATAGAACCGGGGCTGCTCCATGTAAGCGGGAGGCACAATGCAGTATCTGGACAATGGCTCAGATAAAGATCAGCAAGTGGTGGGCTATGCAACGTGTACAACCTTTTATGCATGGTGGCCAGGTACAGGTGTTGAAAGTGGGTGGTCTGTTATGTGAGTCATTAACATATAAATACACCATCCATTTTGTGGATTCACTGCACATTGAATACACATCGACTAAACATCGAATACACATTCTTGTGTTTGTATTTCTTTCTACTCGCAGCAATGCCTGTTAAGAAGATTTCAAAGGATCTCAGCATGAGAATGAAGGAGATGTACACGAGCGGACAACGAATTGCAGATATCCAGCGCTGGTTAACTGCTTCTGGCCTCGTTGTGCCATCAAGCACTGTGTGCTATCATGCACAAGGAAAAAACAGAGACCGCAAAAAGGCACCAAGGGTAACAAATGCGTAAGTACTGTATACTGTATTTATAAAACTTAACCAAAAAAAAATATAGAAAACTGTAGTGTACATCTACAGTATACCGTATTTATATACAGTAGTATATTTATTATATTACAACAGTATATACTGTAGTGTACTGTATGTGTGGTCAATTTATATTTTTTGTGCAGCAGTATACACTTTTGGTATATTGCAATTCATCTTACAACGAAATATACAGTATATGATGTGTATTTATTATGATATAACAACAGTATACCGTATTTATATAGTATATTTATTATATTACAACAGTATATACTGTAGTGTACTGTATGTGTGGTCAATTTATATTTTTTGTGCAGCAGTATACACTTTTGGTATATTGCAATTCATCTTACAACGGAATATACAGTATATGATGTGTATTTATTATGATATAACAACAGTATACCGTATTTATATAGTATATTTATTATATTACAACAGTATATACTGTAGTGTACTGTATGTGTGGTCAATTTATATTTTTTGTGCAGCAGTATACACTTTTGGTATATTGCAATTCATCTTACAACGAAATATACAGTATATGATGTGTATTTATTATGATATAACAACAGTATACCGTATTTATATAGTATATTTATTATATTACAACAGTATATACTGTAGTGTACTGTATGTGTGGTCAATTTATATTTTTTGTGCAGCAGTATACACTTTTGGTATATTGCAATTCATCTTACAACGAAATATACAGTATATGATGTGTATTTATTATGATATAACAACAGTATACCGTATTTATATAGTATATTTATTATATTACAACAGTACTGTATACTGTATATTTTGTCTATTTATATTTATAGTACAGCAGTATACATTTTTTGTATATTTATATTTACTGTATATTACAACATTACATGTACAGTATACAATATACATTTTATATTGCTGCATATTAATAACACAATATAATTTCTTTGCATTGTAGGGAGACTACTCTTCTGGTGGACAGAATAAGTGAGGAGAATGATGAGAGGAGCGCATTAAGGGTTAAAAACACTCTTCAGGAAAACCACAATCTGACTGTATCCGAGAGCAGCATAAAGAAGATGAGACGCAGAATTGGATGGAAATATGGACGTGTGAGGTTAGTAGTGGACAGTACAGGAGGTACTGTACTGTAAAGTAAAAATGTTGTTTTGCAAACTGTACTGCGCTGTGACGCTAACATTTTTTATTCATTGTCATTACAGAGCGTACCCCATGATACGGGACGCAAACAAAATCAAAAGAGTGCTCCAGGCCCAGGCATGGATCGACAGCGGTGAGACTTTCCAGGATTGAGAAAAAATGGAATAGGGGGAGCGAGGGATCAGTGGACATAAACCAATACAGTCAACGACGATAAAATAAACATATAATAAATATCCAGAGTGATGGGGTTGGGACAGGAACTAAAAGATCGTAATACAATGGAGTATTGTAGATACTTACACGGCCGTGTGTAAGTACAATCCAAAAGAGGTATCTTTATGATGGAATATTGACCCCTCCACAAATGAGTGCGGGGGGATCATAGAGGGTGTCTATATACTAAGGTAAATACTCACACGGCCCAGTGTGAGTAAGGGTACAGGGCAGATGTCTTTAAGATGTAGTCAGTCTATCCAGGGTAGTTGCTGGTCAATTACATCAGGTTCTGCACATTTGTGGCTAAAGCTGATCTGTAGTTCTTTCTTGCTTATATTCAGCAATGTGACTATCAATAAAATCATATAGTATCCCCTGGCTCCTCCGTGTAGTTCGGTCTCGCAGTGACCCGCTCCGGCCCCGCGTCCGGGGTGCAGATAGCTTGAACTGATCCGCCCGGCTGCAGATACTGCTGAAGAGACTTTCTACGGAAGCCTCCGTGGGACAAAACAGGAACAGGTTTCGAGCAACGCGTTTCGCCGATTGGACGGCTTCCTCAGGCTCATAAAATGACTAGTGGTGGGTCCCATGAGCATTTATAGACCCACCGAGCTAATTGATTAATTAGTTTGTGATGTTTGCACAGTTGCCTTCAATAAGAATCATTCAATTGATTCTTGTTCTCCATCTCGTGGCTAGTTTTTACATAGCATTGCTAATGTGTCCATTTAATACAGGGTTTATTTGCTTTCGGTGCTACTCTCTCCCTTCAATCGCACCTTTGTGCCTTACAATGTTTAACTCATTGGTTTAACCCTCTAGGTGCCCTTACACTAGTTGGTAATTCATGATGGTCCCCATAATAATTTTTCAACATGGTCATTAAATTAAAAACTGATTTCCCTTCATCATTTGAGTTCAGTCAAACATATTAAAAACAATTTAAGTCTATAGTTTATACAATCAATTTTGAAAAAATTAAAAACAGTTTTATACAATCGCTTTAAAACCTCTCACATATTCTATTTGATGATGTTCTTTAGAAAATCCATATCTAGCTATTAATAGGATCTAGTCCATGTTCCTTACTAAAACCTTGTTGGTTAAAAACTGAGGTAGTGGACTCTTTTGAAATTCATTGAATATATAACTCTAAAAATGCACGTATTAAACACAAAATTTGGAAGAAAAGGGGAGAAATGGATAGGGGGGGGGGAAGAGAAGGAGAGGGATTCGTAAATTAGGGAAGGGGGAGGGGAGGGGAGGGAAACAAAGAAAAACATTGGTAAATGAATCTCATAAATTGTCACAAAATATATATTTAAAATTTGTTTGAATTTGGAAAGGATCTAGGGGATGTAGTCAAACTCGCTCTATATCCTAATGTTGCGAATATCATTCCGGCTTATATAAACGCCGAGATATCCAAGTCAACATTCAGGCCCCTTGGTGCTAGAGTTTTAAGTTGGTATATCCAAAACGTTTCTCTTTGTCTCAATCGTTTAAGCCTATCTCCCCCTCTCCAATTTTCGTTGACTAGCTCTATTCCTCTATAGAGCAGGCCGGATGGATCTCCCCCATGCGCCTGATTGAAGTGTACAGGTACACTATGTGTTGTCAGGCCTCTTCTGATATTGCCTATGTGCTCCAGTATGCGGACTCTAAGACTTCTTGAGGTCCGTCCCACATACTGGAGTCCACACGGGCATACAAGTAAATACACCACAAATGTGGTCCTACAGTTGATAAAATGTTTAGTTTTAAAAACCTCTTTGGTGACATTGGAGCTGAAACCCAGTGTCTCCTTATCTGCTTGCTTGCAGGCCTTGCAATCAAAGCATTTAAAAAAACCAATCGGTTTTGGTAACCAGCTTACTATCTGTGTTTTCTCTTCTTTTCTAAATGTGCCTGGAACTAGCTTACTTTTAATGTTGTCCGCTTTCTTAAAAATGACCCTGGGTACCTCTGGTAGGTGCTCCTTTAAAACAGCATCTTTGCACAGAACATGCCAGTGCTTTGTTAAAATTCTTTTAATAGTATGAGCCTCGTCATTGAATTTTGTGACAAAGGGTACTATATAATCTGCTTTCTCTGTCTTTTGTTTGGGCACTAGTAGTTCATCCTTACTTAGATGTGCTGCTCTAGAGATAGCCTTTTGGATTACGTCTGGTTTATAATTTCTCTCCTCAAACTTTGTTTTCAATATTCCTACCTGTTCCTCAAATGTCTCCAAGTCTGAGCAATTGCGTCTAATACGTCGGAATTGTCCGTATGGTATATTCTTAAGCCATTTTTGGTGGTGGCAACTATTGTTTAGGAGAAAATTATTAGCATCAACTTCCTTAAAAAATGTTTTAGTTTTTTTTGTATTTTCTTCAACGTATATGGTTAAATCAAGGAAGTTGATGCTATCAGTACTTGTCTCCGACGTGAATGTGAGATTTACTTCATTCTTATTAATGTGCTCTAGAAAGAGGTCGAGATCTTCATTGCTTCCTTCCCAGATGATGAGCACGTCATCGATATATCTCTTCCACAGGACCAGATTTGCTCCAAAGGGATTGCCAGCCCAAACATTCTGTTCCTCCCAATGTGCCATAAAAATGTTGGCATAACTAGGAGCAAATCTGGTCCCCATTGCGGTGCCACACTTTTGCAGGAACATCGATCCATCAAACCAGAACAGATTATGATTTAGAATAAACTCTATTCCTTTAATTAGAAAGCGTTTCTGCTCTTGTGGGATTAGGGGGTCTTTTTCAAGGGCTGTCGCTACCGCTGTGCACCCATCTATGTGTCTTATTGAAGTGTACAACGATGTGACGTCACAGGTTACTAGTCTATAATTTTCCTGCCATTGTATAGTGGATAGGGTATTAAGAACCTGTAACGTGTCCCTTAGGTATGATTTTGCATTTGTGGCATATTTCTGCAGGTACAGGTCTACGTACTCCGAGAAGTTTTGGGTCAAAGACCCTATGCCCGAAATAATGGGCCTACCTGGAGGTTGCTGGCGGTTTTTATGAATCTTGGGCAGGAAGTAAAAAACCGGTCTGATTGGATCGGTTTTTAACAAGTAAGAGAACTCCTTCTCCCCCAAGATTCCTATGTTCTTGGCCTCGTCTAGAATGGTTGTGAGTTCCTCTTTGTAGGCCGCTGAGGGATCCTGTGCTAGCTTCTCGTAAGTGGATGTGTCACTTAGAATGCGTTGTGATTCAGAATAGTAATAGCTAGTATCCATTACCACAACACCCCCTCCCTTATCTGCTGGCTTTATCGTGATGCTAGTGTCATCTGTGAGGGTTTTAAGTGCCTTTCTTTCCTCACTATTCATGTTTCCTCTATGTTTGCTTTCTTTTTTGGTTAGTTCTTCAAAGTCGTCCATGATCAATTTGTTAAAGACCTCTAAGTATTGGCCCTTAAAATGGCTCGGATAGAAGCTTGATTTGTTTCTCAAGTTTGAGTGTACAAAATTATCCTGTTCGGGTGAGTCAACAATGTCGGTACCTGTTACCGGTACTGCTTGGCCTCCTGCTTGACTCGTTATACTTTTGTTTAGGAAGAAGCGTTTGATAGTCAACTGACGTAGGTATTTCTGAGCATCTATGAACAGATCGAACCCACTCGGACCTCGTGAAGGTGCGAAGTTCAACCCCTTAGCTAAGACTCTTGTCTGAGACTCATCTAGGGTTTTGGAGCTAAGGTTAAAGACACTGCTTAGTGTGCTGTTCTTTTCCCTACATTTCCTTCTTCCCCTTTTCCCTCTCTGCCTCTTTTCTTTCCTTTCCCCTCTGATGTCCCTGGTACCCCCAGATCGTCTAGGCATGAGAACCTGTTCTGTGTCTCTGCTGGCGTCTGGGGGGTCTGGTCTAAAAAAGATACCCCTGCCTTACTTCTATCTATTCTTTCCCAAATGGGGCTCTTGCGTGTGGTCTGATCGTCCCTCTTCTCTCCCTGCCCCCTTCTCTCCCTTCTATCTTCATATCTCTCTCTGGATCTTTCCTCTCTTGATCTTCTGGGGGATCTGTCTCTCCTGAGGGAACGTTCACGTCTTGGAGAGCGATCTCGTCTAGGTGAGTAATCTCGTCGGTCTCTCCAATGATCCCTCGGGTGTCTGTACTCCCTATTTTGGTACTGTTGTTCATACCTTGGTCTATAATAGTAATCTGTATGTTTTTTATCTGGCTCCCTTCTGTGCTCTCTTTCTGATCTTGTGGTTTCCCCCGATTTATGGTTCGTATTTGGATATTTATCTGTATTCTTTCCTTTATTCTGGTACTCGGGTTTTGAGGCTACTACTTCTATCTCTTTCCTTACTTTCATTTCCTCTCTACTTTTAGAGGCTGGGGCTTTAATGATTTTACTTGGACTTTTTTTAAGGGGGTAAAGCGATACTTTCATATCTTTCCCTTTCATAGAGTTACTTCTGTCCCTTTTGTTCTGTTCTCTGGTTGCAGACTTATCCCACTTCCTCTGTCTCCCTTCTCGGTAATCCTCCTCATCTCGTATGAATTTTTTATTTTTATTGATGAGGATATTTCTCTCCAGGGTGTCTAACTCATCGGATAGTTTCTTATTGCGTATATTAAAGGATGGGCAATCCATAAGTGGCTCTAATGTGGTCTTCACTGCATTAATTTCAGAGTCTAAGTTTTTTAGGGTTATGTCGTGATGCGATATTAGCAAATTCATCAGATCGATGCTGCAAGTGTCAAGTATTTTCTCCCACATACATGCATGTTCGATCTCTGATAGTTCAAATGAAGCTGGCTTATTTACCCTAAGGCCTCTCGGAACTCTTTTAACTCTAAGGTATTCCTCTAGGTAGGAACGGTCTAGAAGAATACGTAGTTCTTTCTTCATTAATTTATCCAATTTTTCGAATTCCGTCTTCACTATGTCTACAACATTAACTTCTTCCTTGATGCTTAGCTTACTCTCCATATCATTACTCCTGAGTGCCCTTTTTTCAAATACACTCTGTACAGTAATGACTGGTTCTAGATCTATGGGGGTGGTTATTTCTTCTACCACCTCCATTTCTGCCATAGTCAGATCTGGGACTAAAGGGTAGCAGCCACCGGTACGGATGATTTGGGAATGTGTAAATGGGGAAGACCAGGCGCTTACCTTTAGTAGCAGATAGTGGTGACACCAATCAGTGTGGTTACTCTCTTTTGTTGCAGAGTTATTCCTATGTTCCCTTCTGCTTCAACCCCTAGAAGGGATAATCCAAAACCCTTATGAAAACGTGAGAAAAAATGGAATAGGGGGAGCGAGGGATCAGTGGACATAAACCAATACAGTCAACGACGATAAAATAAACATATAATAAATATCCAGAGTGATGGGGTTGGGACAGGAACTAAAAGATCGTAATACAATGGAGTATTGTAGATACTTACACGGCCGTGTGTAAGTACAATCCAAAAGAGGTATCTTTATGATGGAATATTGACCCCTCCGTGTAAGTATCTACAATACTCCATTGTATTACGATCTTTTAGTTCCTGTCCCAACCCCATCACTCTGGATATTTATTATATGTTTATTTTATCGTCGTTGACTGTATTGGTTTATGTCCACTGATCCCTCGCTCCCCCTATTCCATTTTTTCTCACGTTTTCATAAGGGTTTTGGATTATCCCTTCTAGGGGTTGAAGCAGAAGGGAACATAGGAATAACTCTGCAACAAAAGAGAGTAACCACACTGATTGGTGTCACCACTATCTGCTACTAAAGGTAAGCGCCTGGTCTTCCCCATTTACACATTCCCAAATCATCAGTACCGGTGGCTGCTACCCTTTAGTCCCAGATCTGACTATGGCAGAAATGGAGGTGGTAGAAGAAATAACCACCCCCATAGATCTAGAACCAGTCATTACTGTACAGAGTGTATTTGAAAAAAGGGCACTCAGGAGTAATGATATGGAGAGTAAGCTAAGCATCAAGGAAGAAGTTAATGTTGTAGACATAGTGAAGACGGAATTCGAAAAATTGGATAAATTAATGAAGAAAGAACTACGTATTCTTCTAGACCGTTCCTACCTAGAGGAATACCTTAGAGTTAAAAGAGTTCCGAGAGGCCTTAGGGTAAATAAGCCAGCTTCATTTGAACTATCAGAGATCGAACATGCATGTATGTGGGAGAAAATACTTGACACTTGCAGCATCGATCTGATGAATTTGCTAATATCGCATCACGACATAACCCTAAAAAACTTAGACTCTGAAATTAATGCAGTGAAGACCACATTAGAGCCACTTATGGATTGCCCATCCTTTAATATACGCAATAAGAAACTATCCGATGAGTTAGACACCCTGGAGAGAAATATCCTCATCAATAAAAATAAAAAATTCATACGAGATGAGGAGGATTACCGAGAAGGGAGACAGAGGAAGTGGGATAAGTCTGCAACCAGAGAACAGAACAAAAGGGACAGAAGTAACTCTATGAAAGGGAAAGATATGAAAGTATCGCTTTACCCCCTTAAAAAAAGTCCAAGTAAAATCATTAAAGCCCCAGCCTCTAAAAGTAGAGAGGAAATGAAAGTAAGGAAAGAGATAGAAGTAGTAGCCTCAAAACCCGAGTACCAGAATAAAGGAAAGAATACAGATAAATATCCAAATACGAACCATAAATCGGGGGAAACCACAAGATCAGAAAGAGAGCACAGAAGGGAGCCAGATAAAAAACATACAGATTACTATTATAGACCAAGGTATGAACAACAGTACCAAAATAGGGAGTACAGACACCCGAGGGATCATTGGAGAGACCGACGAGATTACTCACCTAGACGAGATCGCTCTCCAAGACGTGAACGTTCCCTCAGGAGAGACAGATCCCCCAGAAGATCAAGAGAGGAAAGATCCAGAGAGAGATATGAAGATAGAAGGGAGAGAAGGGGGCAGGGAGAGAAGAGGGACGATCAGACCACACGCAAGAGCCCCATTTGGGAAAGAATAGATAGAAGTAAGGCAGGGGTATCTTTTTTAGACCAGACCCCCCAGACGCCAGCAGAGACACAGAACAGGTTCTCATGCCTAGACGATCTGGGGGTACCAGGGACATCAGAGGGGAAAGGAAAGAAAAGAGGCAGAGAGGGAAAAGGGGAAGAAGGAAATGTAGGGAAAAGAACAGCACACTAAGCAGTGTCTTTAACCTTAGCTCCAAAACCCTAGATGAGTCTCAGACAAGAGTCTTAGCTAAGGGGTTGAACTTCGCACCTTCACGAGGTCCGAGTGGGTTCGATCTGTTCATAGATGCTCAGAAATACCTACGTCAGTTGACTATCAAACGCTTCTTCCTAAACAAAAGTATAACGAGTCAAGCAGGAGGCCAAGCAGTACCGGTAACAGGTACCGACATTGTTGACTCACCCGAACAGGATAATTTTGTACACTCAAACTTGAGAAACAAATCAAGCTTCTATCCGAGCCATTTTAAGGGCCAATACTTAGAGGTCTTTAACAAATTGATCATGGACGACTTTGAAGAACTAACCAAAAAAGAAAGCAAACATAGAGGAAACATGAATAGTGAGGAAAGAAAGGCACTTAAAACCCTCACAGATGACACTAGCATCACGATAAAGCCAGCAGATAAGGGAGGGGGTGTTGTGGTAATGGATACTAGCTATTACTATTCTGAATCACAACGCATTCTAAGTGACACATCCACTTACGAGAAGCTAGCACAGGATCCCTCAGCGGCCTACAAAGAGGAACTCACAACCATTCTAGACGAGGCCAAGAACATAGGAATCTTGGGGGAGAAGGAGTTCTCTTACTTGTTAAAAACCGATCCAATCAGACCGGTTTTTTACTTCCTGCCCAAGATTCATAAAAACCGCCAGCAACCTCCAGGTAGGCCCATTATTTCGGGCATAGGGTCTTTGACCCAAAACTTCTCGGAGTACGTAGACCTGTACCTGCAGAAATATGCCACAAATGCAAAATCATACCTAAGGGACACGTTACAGGTTCTTAATACCCTATCCACTATACAATGGCAGGAAAATTATAGACTAGTAACCTGTGACGTCACATCGTTGTACACTTCAATAAGACACATAGATGGGTGCACAGCGGTAGCGACAGCCCTTGAAAAAGACCCCCTAATCCCACAAGAGCAGAAACGCTTTCTAATTAAAGGAATAGAGTTTATTCTAAATCATAATCTGTTCTGGTTTGATGGATCGATGTTCCTGCAAAAGTGTGGCACCGCAATGGGGACCAGATTTGCTCCTAGTTATGCCAACATTTTTATGGCACATTGGGAGGAACAGAATGTTTGGGCTGGCAATCCCTTTGGAGCAAATCTGGTCCTGTGGAAGAGATATATCGATGACGTGCTCATCATCTGGGAAGGAAGCAATGAAGATCTCGACCTCTTTCTAGAGCACATTAATAAGAATGAAGTAAATCTCACATTCACGTCGGAGACAAGTACTGATAGCATCAACTTCCTTGATTTAACCATATACGTTGAAGAAAATACAATAAAAACTAAAACATTTTTTAAGGAAGTTGATGCTAATAATTTTCTCCTAAACAATAGTTGCCACCACCAAAAATGGCTTAAGAATATACCATACGGACAATTCCGACGTATTAGACGCAATTGCTCAGACTTGGAGACATTTGAGGAACAGGTAGGAATATTGAAAACAAAGTTTGAGGAGAGAAATTATAAACCAGACGTAATCCAAAAGGCTATCTCTAGAGCAGCACATCTAAGTAAGGATGAACTACTAGTGCCCAAACAAAAGACAGAGAAAGCAGATTATATAGTACCCTTTGTCACAAAATTCAATGACGAGGCTCATACTATTAAAAGAATTTTAACAAAGCACTGGCATGTTCTGTGCAAAGATGCTGTTTTAAAGGAGCACCTACCAGAGGTACCCAGGGTCATTTTTAAGAAAGCGGACAACATTAAAAGTAAGCTAGTTCCAAGCACATTTAGAAAAGAAGAGAAAACACAGATAGTAAGCTGGTTACCAAAACCGATTGGTTTTTTTAAATGCTTTGATTGCAAGGCCTGCAAGCAAGCAGATAAGGAGACACTGGGTTTCAGCTCCAATGTCACCAAAGAGGTTTTTAAAACTAAACATTTTATCAACTGTAGGACCACATTTGTGGTGTATTTACTTGTATGCCCGTGTGGACTCCAGTATGTGGGACGGACCTCAAGAAGTCTTAGAGTCCGCATACTGGAGCACATAGGCAATATCAGAAGAGGCCTGACAACACATAGTGTACCTGTACACTTCAATCAGGCGCATGGGGGAGATCCATCCGGCCTGCTCTATAGAGGAATAGAGCTAGTCAACGAAAATTGGAGAGGGGGAGATAGGCTTAAACGATTGAGACAAAGAGAAACGTTTTGGATATACCAACTTAAAACTCTAGCACCAAGGGGCCTGAATGTTGACTTGGATATCTCGGCGTTTATATAAGCCGGAATGATATTCGCAACATTAGGATATAGAGCGAGTTTGACTACATCCCCTAGATCCTTTCCAAATTCAAACAAATTTTAAATATATATTTTGTGACAATTTATGAGATTCATTTACCAATGTTTTTCTTTGTTTCCCTCCCCTCCCCTCCCCCTTCCCTAATTTACGAATCCCTCTCCTTCTCTTCCCCCCCCCCTATCCATTTCTCCCCTTTTCTTCCAAATTTTGTGTTTAATACGTGCATTTTTAGAGTTATATATTCAATGAATTTTAAAAGAGTCCACTACCTCAGTTTTTAACCAACAAGGTTTTAGTAAGGAACATGGACTAGATCCTATTAATAGCTAGATATGGATTTTCTAAAGAACATCATCAAATAGAATATGTGAGAGGTTTTAAAGCGATTGTATAAAACTGTTTTTAATTTTTTCAAAATTGATTGTATAAACTATAGACTTAAATTGTTTTTAATATGTTTGACTGAACTCAAATGATGAAGGGAAATCAGTTTTTAATTTAATGACCATGTTGAAAAATTATTATGGGGACCATCATGAATTACCAACTAGTGTAAGGGCACCTAGAGGGTTAAACCAATGAGTTAAACATTGTAAGGCACAAAGGTGCGATTGAAGGGAGAGAGTAGCACCGAAAGCAAATAAACCCTGTATTAAATGGACACATTAGCAATGCTATGTAAAAACTAGCCACGAGATGGAGAACAAGAATCAATTGAATGATTCTTATTGAAGGCAACTGTGCAAACATCACAAACTAATTAATCAATTAGCTCGGTGGGTCTATAAATGCTCATGGGACCCACCACTAGTCATTTTATGAGCCTGAGGAAGCCGTCCAATCGGCGAAACGCGTTGCTCGAAACCTGTTCCTGTTTTGTCCCACGGAGGCTTCCGTAGAAAGTCTCTTCAGCAGTATCTGCAGCCGGGCGGATCAGTTCAAGCTATCTGCACCCCGGACGCGGGGCCGGAGCGGGTCACTGCGAGACCGAACTACACGGAGGAGCCAGGGGATACTATATGATTTTATTGATAGTCACATTGCTGAATATAAGCAAGAAAGAACTACAGATCAGCTTTAGCCACAAATGTGCAGAACCTGATGTAATTGACCAGCAACTACCCTGGATAGACTGACTACATCTTAAAGACATCTGCCCTGTACCCTTACTCACACTGGGCCGTGTGAGTATTTACCTTAGTATATAGACACCCTCTATGATCCCCCCGCACTCATTTGTGGAGGGGTCAATATTCCATCATAAAGATACCTCTTTTGGATTGTACTTACACACGGCCGTGTAAGTATCTACAATACTCCATTGTATTACGATCTTTTAGTTCCTGTCCCAACCCCATCACTCTGGATATTTATTATATGTTTATTTTATCGTCGTTGACTGTATTGGTTTATGTCCACTGATCCCTCGCTCCCCCTATTCCATTTTTTCTCACGTTTTCATAAGGGTTTTGGATTATCCCTTCTAGGGGTTGAAGCAGAAGGGAACATAGGAATAACTCTGCAACAAAAGAGAGTAACCACACTGATTGGTGTCACCACTATCTGCTACTAAAGGTAAGCGCCTGGTCTTCCCCATTTACATCTTCACTGATGAGTCTACTGTGTCGCTGGAGAGATTTGCAAGATTTGCGTTCCACAAAAAAGGCCGCATAACTTTGAAGCCACGGCCAAAACACCCTGTGAAGCTGCATGTGTGGGGTGCCATCTCTAGGCGTGGACCGGGATGCATTGTCGTCTTTGAAGGTACAATTTCTCAAATATAATGCCGCCTAATGCACTGTACTTGACTAGTGTTGCCTTACCGTATGCACTGTACTGTACTATTGAGCACTTTTCTTTTCTTGCTATAGGAATCATGAATAAAGATTTCTTCCAAGACAACATTGTGCCCGTGATAGTGCGATACATCACACAAGACTTTCCCAATGGTCATCGCTTTTACCAGGACAATGATCCCAAGCACACCGCGTCGACGGCGCATATCCTTGAGCGCGGCATCAACTGGGTGAAGACGCCAGCGGAGTAAGTGTAGTAGACCGTGTCCCATTTATATGTTCCCCACTGTTTTTACTGTGTACTGTATCTCTTAAACTAATTGTCCTTTCTTTCCAATCACAGATCGCCAGACTTCAATCCGATCGAAATGGTCTGGCATCAGCTGAAGGACCACATCCGTAAAGTGGCGAAACCCTCCAAGAAGGACAAGTTGTATAAAGCCATAATGAGTTTTTGGAACGATGTACTCACCGAGGAACGATGCAATAAATATATAGACCATATTGCCACTGTGTTGCCCATTGTCATCGCGCGCAATGGACAAGCATCAGGAAAGTAGTACAGTGCTGTAGTATTGTACAGTAGGTACACTATGATACAGGTAAGTATGGCACAGATTTTAGCTTTCCCAATAGTCAGAGTTTACAGTAGTTCCAGTATACAGTACAGTAGACTAGTTTGACATACTACAGTAACTGCCTACTAACTGCTCCATTTTTTCTTTCCAGAGAAAGCTGCACCAGCCACCTACTGTACAGTAGGTCTACCATAATACAGTACGCACATACAGTACAGTACAGTAACTGAACAAAGTTTTTGTTTTCTTGTCGTTCCAGGAAAAAGGGTGCACCAGAGGGGAGGGGGGGCCTTGTGTTCGTCAAATCTGCTTGTGCAGTCAAATGTACAGTATATAAACAGCAGTAATGATGTACACAAAACCTCTCCTCTCTCAATGAACTACTGTACCGCAGACACAATGAGGATACTGTTACAGTATGAAGGGAAAAAGAACAGGATGGGTTATTTAACATTACAGTATACTGTGCAATATTTATACTGTATATTTATATATACTGTATTTTTATTCTAAAGGTATTCGAGAATGTACTCTACTAGATGAGGACCTGGTGACTTTCAACACTCTCAGACACACAGAAAGGATTATTTCACATCACTGTATATTTATCCTGTATATTTTCAGTAATTTAGAAGCAGTGGCTGTTCTGAACAGCCCAGGGCCAGATTAACAAAACAATGGCTTGGATTGGATTAGCCAGACGATTGATGCTTGGCCAGGGAGGGATTAAAAACTCTAAGGGAGGGGGTGGGTGGTGTAGCTGTAGGATTGTACTGTGTCAGTATTTCCAACGCCAGGTCACCCTAATAATTGCATGAATAAACCCCCAAAGACAAGGCCCAAATATACTAGTACAGTATACTGTACAGTACTGTAAAGTATGTATTATTGTGTGTTGATGTTTTGAATTGCTGTTAACTTGAAAAGTTTCACCATTGTATTGTACTGTATTTGTAAATAAAAGTATTTTGTGGCGACTTCAGCAATAAAAGAACTGGTTAATTTATCTCACATAAAGTACGTGAATACGACCGCAATCACCATTGTACAGTAAATGGGTGCATAGGATGGAACGACAGGTGCTAAAGGGGTATAAATATGATACTGTATTTATCAGTATTGATCAAAGAGAGTTGATCAGAAGGATTCCCCTTATAAAGTATACAGCACTCTATTGTCATTCATACAGTACAGTATACTGTAGTAAAAGGTAGACAACACATGGTCTTGCAGTACAGTATACTGTATTACTAAAAATCTGTCAGGTTGACCAGAATCACTGCGGATATCGGAAAATAATACAATTTTATTAATTCTACGTACTGTATATAAGGGGAATCCTTCTGATCAACTCTCTTTGATCAACACTGATAAATACAGTAATTTATCTCACACTCAGTACTACAAACTGCTTTTTGCTTGCAATAAACAAACAAACAGGGAAGCGCTACTGTATACTGTATGAGTTAGGATCAGGCCCAGCAGCCACTTTATGTTGAAAACCACATATGAAATGAGCATAAATTTGCATGAATAATTACACAAAAATATATAAAATAAATAGCACAAGTCTCTGACAGAGAGAAATTGTCCAGGTGGTGTGGATACAGGTTAATGCCCCTGTCTGATAGGACAGACTCGGGCAAGAATGGCCTGTGAGAGGTGAATATCCAGAATGGTAGCTGGGATGGAAAGCGCTACCAACTGTGCAGGTATTGAAGTGTGTAGAAATGGGAAGGTGCCGTAGGCATCAAATGTGGAAAGCGCTCACCCAGACTTCATACACTGCGCTTTTTTGCTTGCATACTGCAAAGCCGCAAGACCAGCAACATTGTAAAAAAAGAGCAAAAAAAGAGCAATGAGCGCGAAATTGGCGTGGGAACTTCTGTTCTAGGGCCCCTAGAAATAATATTCTTTATTTTATTTATAAACTCACATTTATATATAAAGTATATATTTATTTCTCTTCATGTATTTATTTATATTTATTTATTAATTGTGGAGCTGCTGTGCGTGAGGGGCCATGGCCAGGATGGGGGGGGGGGGGTAACGGTACAGTATGTGGGTAGGGGGTGAGGGTGGTTAGACCTCACAGTACATTATGCACATTGGGCCCCCCTCCTCCCCACATTTACATACTGTACACTACACGACATCAATGCAGGGAGGGTTTACCAATGCAGGGAGGGTTTACCAATGCAGGTAAGGCTTTAGGCCTTTATATCTCTCTCCCTTCAGTGTAATCTGCTTAACAGAAACATTAGGGGGGAAGGGGCTTTAGGCCTTTATATCTCTCTCCCTTCAGTGTAATCTGCTTAACACAAACATTAGGGGGGAAGGGGTTTTTAAACAATGCTGCTGTGTATAATGTATAAGGTTTTTTACAATTAGATAGATGTAATCCTTGGTATTGTAAGGGTTAGTTTGTTTTTAAATTGTCTTTTCTGGTTGTTACTTACAGTATATATTGATTTTGGTTTACTTGCTTGGTTAAAATACTGTAGTTAAGTTGACTTGTTTGGAAGTGTTTGTACAGTATTTACTGGTAGAGTAGCTTGCAATTATATTGTTAACATTCATTTGCAGAATGTACAGTACTGTATATGGTGCATAGATTTAATGCTATGCATCATTTACAGTATACAATGTACTGTAAATGCAATGTACTGTGTGGATTGTAATGTTATGTTTTACTGTATACTGTATGCTATTCATTAACTTCATTGCTCTACACATCTAGGGATTTCATTCCACCTTACCACCTTTCCTACACATGATTTGTGCTTTAGGCATTGGTTATATTACTGTATGCTAATGCAGATGTGTGATGCTTTGAGACTGTCATTTATACTTTGACAAGTCTACCTTTTGGTGTGTAGTGTGCATTATCCTTAGCGTTGTATACTGTAGGTGCCTTTAAACCCAGTAACCTATTGTGATTCACTTTGATTCTCCCTAGTGTTTTTTGAGTCACTATCCTTTTCATGTTTAGGGTTGACAGTGTGTGTCGTTCCCTAGTGCTGTTCATTAGTGTTTAAGGGTCCTTGCCTCTTTTTTAAGTGTTTTTAAATCATGTACTGTACTGTTTATTCATCCCTTTTTGCACTGTGTCAAATAAATAAACAAATATATCAATTGCATACCTGAGTGCTCCCATACGGGTTACTTTTTTCTCTTTTCACTCACATACAGTATGTATATATATATATATATATATATATATATATATATATATATAGCTGTATGATATATATATATATATATACACAGTGTATATATGTATACTGTATATATATATATATATATATATATATATATATATATATATATATATATATATATATACAGTGTATATATATATACAAAGTATATACTGTACAGTATATATTTATTTCTCTTCATGTCTTTATTTATTTATTTAGATTTATTTATTAATTGTGGGGCTGCTGTGCGTGAATTTTTTTTATTGGGGGTGAGGGGGGTGTTTGGCCCTTGGTGTGAGTTTACGACTTGCAGCAGCAGCACAATGAATAAATAAATATAAATAAATAAATAAATAAATGAAAAATAAATACATTTGAAATACATTTTTATTGATAGTGTACATGTGCAGGGGGTCTCCGGAGCAGAAGCGCACAGGTTTCAGGTCTGGGGACCCCGTGCCCCCCGAGATACAGGCCCCTTTAGGGGGTGCCGGTATCCCTCTGCTCTGCTTGGTTTACAGGCCGCGATCACGTGATCGGGACCTTTAAACGCAGAGCACTCAGCACTCAGAAACACAGGCCAGGCAGATTTAAACACACACACAATAGGGGGAGGTTTTTTTACATAGCTTGCAGGGAAGCTTAACGCACACACACAATAGGGGGATAGGGGGAGGGTTTTTTACATAGATTAGAGAGAAGGCAGGGCGTTTTAAAAGCGAGAATAGGGGGAGGGGGTTTTACATAGATTAGAGAGAAGGCAGGGCGTTTTAAAAGCGAGAATAGGGGAGGGGGTTTTACATAGATTTTATTTATTTATTTAGATTTATTTATTAATTGTGGGGCTGCTGTGCGTGAATTTTTTTTATTGGGGGTGAGGGGGGTGTTTGGCCCTTGGTGTGAGTTTACGACTTGCAGCAGCAGCACAATGAATAAATAAATATAAATAAATAAATAAATAAATGACAATAAATACATTTGAAATACATTTTTATTGATAGTGTACATGTGCAGGGGGTCTCCGGAGCTGAAGCGCACAGGTTTCAGGTCTGGGGACCCCGTGCCCCCCGAGATACAGGCCCCTTTAGGGGGTGCCGGTATCCCTCTGCTCTGCTTGGTTTACAGGCCGCGATCACGTGATCGGGACCTTTAAACGCAGAGCACTCAGCACTCAGAAACACAGGCCAGGCAGATTTAAACACACACACAATAGGGGGAGGTTTTTTTACATAGCTTGCAGGGAAGCTTAACGCACACACACAATAGGGGGATAGGGGGAGGGTTTTTTACATAGATTAGAGAGAAGGCAGGGCGTTTTAAAAGCGAGAATAGGGGAGGGGGTTTTACATAGATTTTATTTATTTATTTAGATTTATTTATTAATTGTGGGGCTGCTGTGCGTGAATTTTTTTTATTGGGGGTGAGGGGGGTGTTTGGCCCTTGGTGTGAGTTTACGACTTGCAGCAGCAGCACAATGAATAAATAAATATAAATAAATAAATAAATAAATGACAATAAATACATTTGAAATACATTTTTATTGATAGTGTACATGTGCAGGGGGTCTCCGGAGCTGAAGCGCACAGGTTTCAGGTCTGGGGACCCCGTGCCCCCCGAGATACAGGCCCCTTTAGGGGGTGCCGGTATCCCTCTGCTCTGCTTGGTTTACAGGCCGCGATCACGTGATCGGGACCTTTAAACGCAGAGCACTCAGCACTCAGAAACACAGGCCAGGCAGATTTAAACACACACACAATAGGGGGAGGTTTTTTTACATAGCTTGCAGGGAAGCTTAACGCACACACACAATAGGGGGATAGGGGGAGGGTTTTTTACATAGATTAGAGAGAAGGCAGGGCGTTTTAAAAGCGAGAATAGGGGAGGGGGTTTTACATAGATTTTATTTATTTATTTAGATTTATTTATTAATTGTGGGGCTGCTGTGCGTGAATTTTTTTTATTGGGGGTGAGGGGGGTGTTTGGCCCTTGGTGTGAGTTTACGACTTGCAGCAGCAGCACAATGAATAAATAAATATAAATAAATAAATAAATAAATGACAATAAATACATTTGAAATACATTTTTATTGATAGTGTACATGTGCAGGGGGTCTCCGGAGCTGAAGCGCACAGGTTTCAGGTCTGGGGACCCCGTGCCCCCCGAGATACAGGCCCCTTTAGGGGGTGCCGGTATCCCTCTGCTCTGCTTGGTTTACAGGCCGCGATCACGTGATCGGGACCTTTAAACGCAGAGCACTCAGCACTCAGAAACACAGGCCAGGCAGATTTAAACACACACACAATAGGGGGAGGTTTTTTTACATAGCTTGCAGGGAAGCTTAACGCACACACACAATAGGGGGATAGGGGGAGGGTTTTTTACATAGATTAGAGAGAAGGCAGGGCGTTTTAAAAGCGAGAATAGGGGAGGGGGTTTTACATAGATTTTATTTATTTATTTAGATTTATTTATTAATTGTGGGGCTGCTGTGCGTGAATTTTTTTTATTGGGGGTGAGGGGGGTGTTTGGCCCTTGGTGTGAGTTTACGACTTGCAGCAGCAGCACAATGAATAAATAAATATAAATAAATAAATAAATAAATGACAATAAATACATTTGAAATACATTTTTATTGATAGTGTACATGTGCAGGGGGTCTCCGGAGCTGAAGCGCACAGGTTTCAGGTCTGGGGACCCCGTGCCCCCCGAGATACAGGCCCCTTTAGGGGGTGCCGGTATCCCTCTGCTCTGCTTGGTTTACAGGCCGCGATCACGTGATCGGGACCTTTAAACGCAGAGCACTCAGCACTCAGAAACACAGGCCAGGCAGATTTAAACACACACACAATAGGGGGAGGTTTTTTTACATAGCTTGCAGGGAAGCTTAACGCACACACACAATAGGGGGATAGGGGGAGGGTTTTTTACATAGATTAGAGAGAAGGCAGGGCGTTTTAAAAGCGAGAATAGGGGAGGGGGTTTTACATAGATTTTATTTATTTATTTAGATTTATTTATTAATTGTGGGGCTGCTGTGCGTGAATTTTTTTTATTGGGGGTGAGGGGGGTGTTTGGCCCTTGGTGTGAGTTTACGACTTGCAGCAGCAGCACAATGAATAAATAAATATAAATAAATAAATAAATAAATGACAATAAATACATTTGAAATACATTTTTATTGATAGTGTACATGTGCAGGGGGTCTCCGGAGCTGAAGCGCACAGGTTTCAGGTCTGGGGACCCCGTGCCCCCCGAGATACAGGCCCCTTTAGGGGGTGCCGGTATCCCTCTGCTCTGCTTGGTTTACAGGCCGCGATCACGTGATCGGGACCTTTAAACGCAGAGCACTCAGCACTCAGAAACACAGGCCAGGCAGATTTAAACACACACACAATAGGGGGAGGTTTTTTTACATAGCTTGCAGGGAAGCTTAACGCACACACACAATAGGGGGATAGGGGGAGGGTTTTTTACATAGATTAGAGAGAAGGCAGGGCGTTTTAAAAGCGAGAATAGGGGAGGGGGTTTTACATAGATTTTATTTATTTATTTAGATTTATTTATTAATTGTGGGGCTGCTGTGCGTGAATTTTTTTTATTGGGGGTGAGGGGGGTGTTTGGCCCTTGGTGTGAGTTTACGACTTGCAGCAGCAGCACAATGAATAAATAAATATAAATAAATAAATAAATAAATGACAATAAATACATTTGAAATACATTTTTATTGATAGTGTACATGTGCAGGGGGTCTCCGGAGCTGAAGCGCACAGGTTTCAGGTCTGGGGACCCCGTGCCCCCCGAGATACAGGCCCCTTTAGGGGGTGCCGGTATCCCTCTGCTCTGCTTGGTTTACAGGCCGCGATCACGTGATCGGGACCTTTAAACGCAGAGCACTCAGCACTCAGAAACACAGGCCAGGCAGATTTAAACACACACACAATAGGGGGAGGTTTTTTTACATAGCTTGCAGGGAAGCTTAACGCACACACACAATAGGGGGATAGGGGGAGGGTTTTTTACATAGATTAGAGAGAAGGCAGGGCGTTTTAAAAGCGAGAATAGGGGAGGGGGTTTTACATAGATTTTATTTATTTATTTAGATTTATTTATTAATTGTGGGGCTGCTGTGCGTGAATTTTTTTTATTGGGGGTGAGGGGGGTGTTTGGCCCTTGGTGTGAGTTTACGACTTGCAGCAGCAGCACAATGAATAAATAAATATAAATAAATAAATAAATAAATGACAATAAATACATTTGAAATACATTTTTATTGATAGTGTACATGTGCAGGGGGTCTCCGGAGCTGAAGCGCACAGGTTTCAGGTCTGGGGACCCCGTGCCCCCCGAGATACAGGCCCCTTTAGGGGGTGCCGGTATCCCTCTGCTCTGCTTGGTTTACAGGCCGCGATCACGTGATCGGGACCTTTAAACGCAGAGCACTCAGCACTCAGAAACACAGGCCAGGCAGATTTAAACACACACACAATAGGGGGAGGTTTTTTTACATAGCTTGCAGGGAAGCTTAACGCACACACACAATAGGGGGATAGGGGGAGGGTTTTTTACATAGATTAGAGAGAAGGCAGGGCGTTTTAAAAGCGAGAATAGGGGAGGGGGTTTTACATAGATTTTATTTATTTATTTAGATTTATTTATTAATTGTGGGGCTGCTGTGCGTGAATTTTTTTTATTGGGGGTGAGGGGGGTGTTTGGCCCTTGGTGTGAGTTTACGACTTGCAGCAGCAGCACAATGAATAAATAAATATAAATAAATAAATAAATAAATGACAATAAATACATTTGAAATACATTTTTATTGATAGTGTACATGTGCAGGGGGTCTCCGGAGCTGAAGCGCACAGGTTTCAGGTCTGGGGACCCCGTGCCCCCCGAGATACAGGCCCCTTTAGGGGGTGCCGGTATCCCTCTGCTCTGCTTGGTTTACAGGCCGCGATCACGTGATCGGGACCTTTAAACGCAGAGCACTCAGCACTCAGAAACACAGGCCAGGCAGATTTAAACACACACACAATAGGGGGAGGTTTTTTTACATAGCTTGCAGGGAAGCTTAACGCACACACACAATAGGGGGATAGGGGGAGGGTTTTTTACATAGATTAGAGAGAAGGCAGGGCGTTTTAAAAGCGAGAATAGGGGAGGGGGTTTTACATAGATTTTATTTATTTATTTAGATTTATTTATTAATTGTGGGGCTGCTGTGCGTGAATTTTTTTTATTGGGGGTGAGGGGGGTGTTTGGCCCTTGGTGTGAGTTTACGACTTGCAGCAGCAGCACAATGAATAAATAAATATAAATAAATAAATAAATAAATGACAATAAATACATTTGAAATACATTTTTATTGATAGTGTACATGTGCAGAGGGTCTCCAGAGCAGAAGCGCACAGGTTTCAGGTCTGGGGACCCCGTGCCCCCCGAGATACAGGCCCCTTTAGGGGGTGCCGGTATCCCTCTGCTCTGCTTGGTTTACAGGCCGCGGTCACGTGATCGGGGCTTTTAACGCAGAGCTGGATACCGGCACCCCCTAAAGGGGCCTGTATCTCGGGGGGCACGGGGTCCCCAGACCTAAAACCAACGCGGTTCAGCTCCAGAGACCCCCTGCACATCTACACTATCAATAAAAATGTATTTCAAATGTATTTATTTGTATTTATTTATTTATTTATTTATTGCGGGGATGCTGTGTGTGATTATTTTTTATTGTGTTTAGCGGGGGTGGGTGAATGGGGTATTCGCCCCAACGATGGTTGGGGAGGGCTTGCGGGGGGGGGGGGGTGGGGTAGCGGGAGGGCTTAACCCCTTCATGACCGTAGCGGTATTAACTGCTACGATCGTGAAGGGGTTAAGTGCACCCGCAACCCCCCCCCCCCCTCCCGCAAGTCCTAAACTCACACCAAGGGCCAAATACCCCCCTCACCCATCCCCACTACACACAATAAAGCGGGCACGGTGGGTTAACCCCTTCATTGCCTTAGCGGCTATCCGCTATAGTAATGACGCAGCATTTTCCGTATTTTTAATAATATTGATCAGGAGCAGGGGGGGGGGGGTTCCCTGAGCATTAATCATTAATTTCTGGCTCAGGGAACCCCCTGCTCACTTTACAATATTATTAAAATAATGCTTCTTTACCATAGCGCATAGACGCTAAGGTAAAGAACGAGTGTTTATTTATACTGTATATTGTATGTGTTTTATTGATACTGTACATGTGCAGAGGGTCTCCAGAGCAGAAGCGCACAGGTTTCAGGTCTGGGGACCCCGTGCCCCCCGAGATACAGGCCCCTTTAGGGGGTGCCGGTATCCCTCTGCTCTGCTTGGTTTACAGGCCGCGGTCACGTGATCGGGGCTTTTAACGCAGAGCTGGATACCGGCACCCCCTAAAGGGGCCTGTATCTCGGGGGGCACGGGGTCCCCAGACCTAAAACCAACGCGGTTCAGCTCCGGAGACCCCCTGCACATCTACACTATCAATAAAAATGTATTTCAAATAATTTTTAATGTGTGGATGTTTGCGCAGAGAGAGAGCAGCGGATCTCTCTCTGCTGCAAACACATCTCGCCCCCGCCGCCCATACAGTAGTATCATTTATGTATGTGCATATACAGTACAGTACAGTACTGTACAGTACTGTATGTTAGGGCTTACAGGGGTTGTTGTTATACAGTACTGTATATATATATATACTGTATACTGCATTACAATTCATTATAGGGGACGGCTTCACAGAGAATAGCTCGCAAGCGCCACCATGTGTATTTTGACGGCATTGCAGTATTGTAACCAGCCGGAATAAAAAGCTTAAATTCCTGCCGGAAAATAACGCAATGCACTCTGGCTGAAAAATATCAGAAACCTGAATACACCCGAGTATACCCGAATTCGCGGGACTAGCCGTGCTCGAATAAAGTGTGTCGCCAGTGTACTGTACAATTCATACCCCTCAGAACACAATGTCTGCTTCCCTTTGCCCTCAGTCCAGTTACTTTGGTCTGCACATCAGTCTCAAAAAGGAGAAGGAGGGAGAGAGAGAGAGAAAGGTGGGAAAGAGACCTGTAAAAGGAGCATGCCTGAGGTACCCAGCTGGGAGATATGCTGTGCACTGTTTGGTTTAGCTTGAACTGCTACAGCTGCTCTCTAGAAAAGCAGTAGTTGTGGGTTCTAGACCTGTTGGGTCTGACACTATTCCAGTCATTAAGTTGGTGCCTTAGGCTTAAAAACTCTATATAGTTGGTATGGAAATCCTTTAAGGAAGTCTGGGACTGGTTCACCCCTCTCTACTCTTGGGTATAAAAACCGTAAAAACTAGTGGTTAATGAATTAGGGTATCCTAAAATTATCAATAAATGACAATGCAGTACAAATGTAATTTGACAGATTGCGCAAACTGTGTGCAAAATCAAATATAGAATAATGCGGTAACGTTCCAAATATCCAAATATAGAATAATGCGGTAACGTTCCAAATATCCAAATATAGAATAATGCGGTAACGTTCCAAATATCCAAATATAGAAAAATGCGGTAACGTTCCAAATATCCAAATATAGAATAATGCGGTAACTTTCCAAATATCCAAATATAGAATAATGCGGTAACTTTCCAAATATCCAAGTATAGAATAATGCGGTAACTTTCCAAATATCCAAATATAGAATAATGCGGTAACGTTCCAAATATCCAAATATAGAATAATGCGGTAACTTCCAAATATCCAATTACTTTTGGAAATGTGCAATACTAATTATTTATACAGTAACACTAGGGCTGTATAGAGATGGGAGAATTTTTGTGGGCGGATTTGGATACGAAGCGGATTGGCCAGTTCCTTTGGTTCACGGATTTCCACGGATCAATCTCAAAAAGGGCAATTCGCCTTTTGCAGATTTTTTATTATTATTACCAAAACACTCCACGATTCCACAACCCTTGGACGAATTTGCAGAATCCAATCCGCGGATTCAGCAATCCATTCTTAAGAATCCCTGAATGGATTCCTGAATCCTTGGCATGGATTCTACAAATCTGTCAACGGATTGTATCTAATGACGGATTTTGATGAATCAGCGCGGATTAAAACTGAACAAATCCATCCGAGGATTTTACACCACGCAATAGATTTTAGAGAGAAAAGGCGAGAAAATCCAGGAAACAGATTTGGGCGGTTACGCCAATCTCTAGTGCTGTATGAAGTAGGGTCACCCAAAATTATCAATACTTGTTGTACAGGTGTACAAAGATGTACTAATTAAACTGTAAAATATAACACTGTATAACTAAGGGCAAATAAAATACTAGATTACGAAAGATATTAAGATTGTAATATTAGTCTATATTCAACCTATACAAGTATAGCTGGAAAGACTGCACTCTCTCTCGATACCTCTTGGGCAAACTAACAACAGCAAACATTAAAGTAAATAAGGCACCTGGCCCCGATGGCATACATCCAAGAGTTCTAAAGGAGTTAAGCTCAGTAATAGCTAAACCATTATATTTTATATTCAAGGACGCCATTTCCACAGGCTCAATACCACGAGTGAAAAGAATTTAAAGTGCGCAACTAAATAACCACTAGGGGTGATAACAGTGATCAAATACAAGTGTATAATATCATAAACCCTTCTAATTTAAACTAAATAGTTAAACCACATAATACCACAGTGTGATAAAAATATTGTACATAACCGTGATGTGTGATAAATATGGCGTCTGCAGCTATAAACAAGGGGGTGGCTCGGCACCCCCCTAAACACTGGAGAAATGGAAACAAAAAAACAGCGCAAAACGCAAATAGTGAAGTAAATTAAAATATTATTGCATAATAAAATAGGGATAAATATTCTGCGTACATCAGAAAGCTAGGACATAAACATTGAGTGTGAACAGCACACGAGTTACCAATCAGCAGGTAAGGGATCAGGAGTCAGGAACTGGTATCTCTGGTTTCTCTGGTTTCACATGAATACCCGGAAACGATATAGTAGCCTCTGTAGGAACCTTCCCACTGGTCATATGGTACACGGAGTGTCCAAAAGTTCTGTAACCGATATTCACACGGCGGTAGTCCCCAGATTGAACAGTGAGGGGGATTCCAACCATCCAGAGTGTGCTCAGACACCGGCACAGCCACAGCCGGGAGTAATCACTCTTACAGCAGTAGCTTCAGTTCGAAATGCCGTCGCTCCGTCGTGGTGCGCTGTATAGTGACGTCACAGTCGCGGCTCAAAACACCAAAGCACAGGGATGGAAAAGAGTCTCGAAAATGCCCAATAGCTAGGATATAACAGCAAAAACCTACTACACATAGGTAAAAATTAGATCCTACGCGTTTCGTAGTATAACACTACTTCATCAGGGAATAAAAGTGTCATTTCCCAGAGGCATTATATACCTCTCATGTCCACCCCATTGGTCAGCTAATTAGCACAAAATTGCCAATCAAGTGGGTAGGGCAGCAGTCAAAATGACTGGAGAAATGAAATACAACAATAGAACAACAACTTTATTACTATTACCAATGAAACTTAAAATACAAAGAAACTTGAATTACAAAAAATATGATTAAAAGTAATCTGCAATAAAAGAAACACATCATTAGCATATATTGAAACTGACATAGAAGTATCAACACAAATAGTGGGAAAGGGATTTTTTTTTACATATTTCTAGCAAATCAAGAGGTATTATTCAGTACAAAGCCCAAATATCCACATCCTTATTTAACCCTTTCGGGAACAGTGTCTCTAATTTATGAATCCAGTATGTTTCTCTAGATGAGAGGATTTTAACCCTATCACCTCCCCTCCTGTTACACGGTATCTGCTGAATTCCCTTAAAAGTTAAACCAGAGGGATCTTTATTGTGGTGGGTCAGAAAATGCCGAGACACACTATGCTTATCAAAGCCATTTTTAATATTTCTGTACACGTACTTTAAGACTACGCTTAGTCCTGCCAACATACTGATAACCGCATGCACATTCCAATAGGTAAACAATAAACATAGAAGTACATAGAATGAAGTCATCAATGGGAAAATCTCATTGGTTATCTTAGATATAATTCTATTCTTATCTGGGTGTAAATACTTACATATTGAGCATTTACCACAAACATGGTTCCCTTTGGGTTTAATACCCAACCAACCTCTTTGCAATATCTTGTCAGGGGTTGGATGTATATCGCTTGGTGCTAACAAGTTTTTAAGATTTTTAGCCCTCCTGTATATAAACCGTGGTTTCTTGCTTAAATGTGGCCCCAGAGTTGGATCGCTGCACAGGATACCCCAGTGCTTAGAAAAAATATGATCAGGCCAATAAGCTTCTCCATAGATTCAGAGAGAGGGGTTATCCTAGGGAATTGCTCGAAAAAGAAATTGATAGGGTACGCAATATGGATCGAAACAGAATGCTGATTCCTAGTGAAAATAAAAATAGAAGTAACAAGACTCAGACTTTAACTAACACCAATGTGAATGTGGCTTTTATAACTGATTTTAATTCTGTACATAAAGACATAGAGAATATTTTTTTCTAAGCACTGGGGTATCCTGTGCAGCGATCTATATAATTATATATATAATGCCTCTGGGAAATGACACTTTTATTCCCTGATGAAGTAGTGTTATACTACGAAACGCGTAGGATCTAATTTTTACCTACTGTATGTGTAGTAGGTTTTTGCTGTTATATCCTAGCTATTGGGCATTTCCGAGACTCTTTTCCATCCCTGTGCTTTGGTGTTTTGAGCCGCGGCTGTGACGTCACTATACAGCGCACCATGACGGAGCAACGGCATTTCGAACTGAAGCTACAGCTGTAAGAGTGATTACTCCCGGCTCTGACTGTGCCGGTGTCTGAGCATACTCTGGATGGTTGGAATCCCCCTCACTGTTCAATCTGGGGACTACCGCCGTGTGAATATCGGTTACAGAACTTTTGGACACTCCGTGTACCATCTGACCAGAGGGAAGGTTTCTACAGAGGCTACTATATCATTTCAGGTATTCATGTGAAGGAGGAATCCCACAGCTGTAACCTGAGATGCCTGCCAGAGATACCAGTTCCTGACTCCTGATCCCTTACCTGCTAATTGGTAACTCGTGTGCTGTGCACACTCAATGTTTATGTCCTAGCTTTCTGATGTACGCAGAATATTTATCCCTATTTTATTATGCAATAATATTTTAATTTACTTCACTATTTGCGTTTTGTACTGTTTTTTGTTTCCATTCAATACCACAAGATTGGCGTAAAGCAGATGTGGTACCTATATTTAAAAAGGGAGCTAGATCACAACCGGGAAATTACAGACCTGTAAGCCTGACTTCAATAGTGGGGAAACTACTTGAAGGTTTAATACGGGATAATATTCAGGAATACCTAATGGAAAACAAAATTATTAGTAATAGTCAGCATGGATTTATGAAGGATAGATCATGCCAAACTAACCTTATTTGTTTCATTGAGGAGGTAAGTAGTAATGTATACCAAGGTAATGCAGTTGATGTGGTCTACTTAGATTTTGCAAAGGCTTTTGATACGGTTTCACACAAGAGATTGGTGTACAAAATAAAGAAAATTGGACTCAGTAATAATATATGCACCTGGATTGAAAACTGGTTAAAGGACAGACAACAGAGGGTTGTCATAAATGGAACTTTTTCAGGTTGGGCTAAAGTCGTGAGTGGAGTACCTCAGGGATCGGTACTGGGACCCCTGCTTTTTAACTTGTTTATTAATTACCTTGAGGTTGGGATCGAGAGCAAATTCTCCATCTTTGCTGATGATACTAAATTGTGTAAGGTAATAGAATCAGAGCAGGATGTAATTTCCCTTCAGAAGGACTTGGAGAGACTGGAAACGTGGGCAGGTAAATGGCAGATGAGGTTTAATACAGATAAATGTAAGGTTGCGAACCATCAGACCCTTGTCCAAGTGGTCCCTGCCCCCGCTGCCTCCTTCCGACAGGGCTGACTACATACTGTGACGCGTCAGCCGGCCGATGCTGCAAAATCTTGTGAATTTCGGCTTTGACGCGTCACGTGGTACGCGAGTCAGCCAATGGGGAGGAGGGGAGGGAAGGAGCTAGGTGGGAGGCGCCTTGGGCAGGGAGCAGGGAAGGAGCTGCATGTTACTAAAGTGTGTGTGTATATGTGTGTATTTGTGTATGTGTGTGTGTGTGTGTATATGTATGTGTGTGGGGGGGTGGACGGCACCACAATCGGAGCCCGCCCCCTCCCTCCCACTCCCGCCCCCCTCCCTCTATGGCTCCCGGCTCCCTACAAACCGCATATCACGGTCTGTGTCTGTCAGCGCCCAGCCTCTCTGCAGTGCGGGCGCGCTGACTGAGGGAGCAGGCCTTAGCCTAAGATTATGTATTTGGGATGCAAGAATAAAAAGGCGACTTACAAATTAAATGGGGATATCTTGGGGGAATCCTTGATGGAGAAGGATTTAGGAGTGTTTGTAGATATCAGGCTTAGTAATAGTGCCCAAAGTCATGCAGTAGCTACAAAGGCAATCAAGATCTTATCTTGCATCAAACGGGCAATGGATGGAAGGGAAGTAAACATAATTATGCCCCTTTACAAAGCATTAGTAAGACCACACCTTGAATATGGAGTACAATTGTGGGCACCACTTCTTAGAAAAGACATTATGGAACTAGAGAGAGTGCAGAGAAGAGCCACCAAATTAATAAAGGGGATGGACAATCTAACTTATGTGGAGAGGCTAGCTAAATTAGATTTGTTTACATTGGAAAAGAGGCGTCTAAGAGGGGTTATGATAACTATATACAAATATATTCGGGGACAGTACAAGGAGCTTTCAAAATAACTATTCATCACACGGGCAGTACAAAGGACTCGGGCCATCCCTTAAGTTTGGAGGAAAGGAGTTTTCACCAGCAACAAAGAAAGGGGTTCTTTACAGTAAAGGCAGTTATAATGTGGAATTCATTACCCATGGAGACTGTGATGGCAGAAACAATAGATTTGTTCTAAAAAAGGTTGGGCATCTTTTTAGATGGGAAAGGTATACAGGGATATACCAAATAAGTATACATGGGAAGGATGTTGATCCAGGGATTAATTCGATTGCCAATTCTTGGAGTCAGGAAGGAATTTATTTTCCCCTTATGAGACATCATTGGATGATAAGGCACTGGGGTTTTTTGTTTGCTTTCCTCTGGATTAATAAGTAAGTATAGATATAGGATAAAGTATCTGTTGTCTATATTTAGCATAGGTTGAACTTGATGAACGTACGTCTTTTTTCAACCTCATCTACTATGTAACTATGTAACTATGTAACACTGTCACCCCAAGAATTAGATCAATAAAGAAATGACGTCTACAATATAACTGGTACATCTACTGCTGCTCTAGCGGTTTTACCTGCTTCAATGTTAATTGAATCGAATGAAAAATCCCTCCTCAGTCTCACAGGGAAGAGGGGGTGAGCATCACCACCACTCCTCTCTATAACCAAAAAAAAAGTCCACCTCTTTCTCTCTCTGCCTGACTGTCAGCTCCTTTACCTACTCCTACTCCCTCCTTAATGGTCCCTGCCTGTCTACCCCCAGACTAACCATGTCCCTTAACTAGCCACCAGTACCACACACCCTTCCTTCTCTGTGAAAAGTACAATGTTATGTGAAAGAATTGAATAAATACCAGGAGGAAGTTGGAGGTGTGTGATGAAATTAGAACGCCCCAACATTCGAAAGCGGGTGTAAGAAATCCAAATCAGCGATATTATTATACAGTGTTGTAATATGTATGAATCCGGTAAGAAGATAAAAAGCCAAATACAGGGTATACAGTTTGATGTTGTCTGATTTGCAATGGTTCTTTCTGATAGATTTATTTAATTATAAAAATGTTTTACCATGAAGTAATACATTGAGAGTTACCTCTCGTGTTCAAGTATGTCCTGGGTATAGAGTTATAACAATACATGGTTACATTAAAAGAACAGAGGTAATACAGTCAATTTACAGACATTTCATGGACAGATAGAGTTGGAAAATTGGGTACAGGGGATAAAGGCCTGGTGAGTTTCAGATTGAAATTGAGATGCTTTAACATCACCAAACATCAGCGAATGGCTCACACCCTTTGGCTGCCTGGCTTTACCAGGAAGAATGATTTATAATAAATCTGTCAAAATTAGTTGCATAGTTCTATGTCTATGCTATAGCATCTCCCACTCTCAAGGGAACTTGCCTGCTTGCAGTATGGTTGTGACAAATCTAATACAGAGTGCTTTTCCTCGTAATGTACAGGTTAATAAAAGCTTCAATCAGACTTAGAACTATACAACTAATTTTGACAGATTTATTATAAATCATTCTTCCTGGTAATGCACAGGTTATTAAGAATTTATATTAGTGTTAGGGACCCTTGAGATGTGGTCTGCCGTGTAGTGGCTCAGGGGCTTACATCACTTTGGCCAAAATGTTAAACTAAAAGACCATTTTATTTAATAGATATCTATACATATATAATTAGGCACTGTGCCGTGTGTAAGTTTCACTGGATGTGCACTGAGCTCTGTCTGTGTTTCATGTTCTGTCTCTGGTTTTAAAGATGTGACATCAGTTTGAAGCTGAAGGACCTTATCTGGTAATAGAATTAGATAGAAAAAGCTGACTAAAGGATATTATCAGAATAAATATCTAGCTGGGTAGCTAGGAGGGCAGAGGGGTTACACCAGGAGGAGGACAGAGGGATAACACCAGAAGGATACAAGAAGGTGGAGAAAAGCTTCAACTTCATGATACTAATATCAAATACAAGAATTCCACTCAGGAACAGTAAACTACTGTATGCAACCATCTTTGAGGATATTATAACTTATTTGAACATCATCACTATTTTGTACTATTTCTGTATGTGAATATTTATCTTCCAACTAAACATTTCTTTTTATGTTCTGAGACCAGAATGCTGAGTTCTGTGGTGCTGGGTTAATCGATTGAAAGAGAAATAAGGACCTTTTACAGCGGGTTTAACACAAAAATCATCTACGGATTGTAATAAATTTGAGATTTAGCAAACTCCGCTTAACATTTTAACGTTCAAACTGCCATAAAATGTTGGTACGCGGTTCAAATGTCATTGGAAATTTGGTTTGCACATTCGCACATACTGTACAGTAGGTAGTTTTAATGCTATCATAATATTTAAGGCTAAGGCCCCAGTGAGCACGCTATCATAATATTTAAAGCTACAGCCCCAGTGAGCACGTGCACGCCCGCATCAGAGCGCATGGCGGCGCTTTCACACATAAAAGCTGAGTTCAGTGGAGTCACCTACAGTACTCACTTCTCCGATGGGAAACGCGACGAGGGAGCATGCCCATGAAGTAAAATCCTCTCTCATTGCTTGAAATTTACTTCACTCTGATTAGCTTTAAAACATCTTTGCTCTCATTAGGTTAACAGGAAACCACGTGATGCCGTCACCGCACGAAAAAGAAAATACTTCTCTTCTCAAAATGCGGTTGCACATCACACTTTCTGCAGGTGCGTGCAGGTAGTGACTGGGGTAAGCCCCATAGAGGGTCGTATCTTGTTCACGCGGCGCACACGCTGCTGCACGTGCAGCCGCATGCAGTGGGGACAAGGCCTAACACAACAGTACACGCACCTCTATATTTAAACAATTGTACTACACACATAATATTATCACATTTTTTGATGGCTCCTTATGCATTAACCAGTACAGTATGGCTGCTAGAGTACATCTGTAATTTATATTTATGCTGCTGAATACTTTTTTAGACAAGAGAATTTGAAGTAACTTATTGCATACTGATAAGCTTTAAAACATTATACTGTATAATATTTCAAATAACTATTTTGAATAGAGTATACAACATATGTTCCAAAGATTTACACTATTCAATAATCCTAAATGAAATATAATATTTATTCCGGCATCCTGCAATTACATTAACATCGTATTGATGAGCAGAATGCACCATATTTTATAATACGTAGTTACTTCTCCTGAGGAAACCCTCTGTGTAGGGAGAAATGCGTTGAGCATACTTTATTTTACTTTATTGTGCTTCCAGGTTGTATTCCTTGTGTTTGCTTTCAGCAGGCGTGCGCAAACTTTTTTGTCTGTGCCCCCCTGCCTGCTCTCCCCCCTGATCGCGCCCCCTTTTACCTTTTCTCCTGTATCGTTTGATGTCATGACGCCATGTGACATCACCTTGCCATAGCAACGCGTGGCCATTTGACCCCGTTGTGTCATTCGAAGCCGCGTTGTCATTGCGACGCGTCTCCAGAAGCCGCCGGAGACAAGGTAAAAGGGAGTCACATGGGCCTCGCGTGCTCCCCCAGCATTTCATTTAAATGTTGTGGGGAAGAGCGCGGGGCCTCTGTTAGCAACGCGCCCCCCCCCCAGAAAATTTCACGCAGCCCAATTTGTGCACCCCTGGCTTAGAACACCTAGGGCTGTGTTCTTGAGGCGCTCCAAAAAAAAAAAAAAAAACTTCAAGTCACAAACTAATGGAACATTAATATTAATCTATGGTATAATTTTATGACAATATATAATCTGTCAATTTTTGTGTCTTCTTGTACTTAATCCATAAAATCGTTGCCACCCGCGAAAGTTATAATTTAACTTTCAGCGACGACACTAGCGACAGGGTCATTGATTGGTTTACAGCCAGTCACACTTCCAAATTTTTGGTCGCGACATCGCTCCGTCGCCATCACGCTTACTACAAGCACTGGCGATTGAGTCAATTGTTTTGGAGCGACATCGCGTTGCCGTCGCGGGCACTATAAGCGCAGCCTTAAGAGGTATTTATGATATTAGACACATATAAAGCTCCAAATGACACTGAACAGAATCCACTTGGCAAACTGCTTGGGATTTGTATTGGCTCATCTTTAGTTCATTTAAACCAAGTACCATTAGATTCAAATTGCTAATATACAGTCTTGACTCTTGTTCTTCGCAAAAGTGCTTCTGTGCAACATGAACCATGCAGTTAAGTACTAGAAGTTCTGGTTTTCATTCAGACTGTAGTAGGACTAGAATGAAATGAGGTTGGTAATCCTGTATTAATTGAGCCCCACTGTAGTTAGAAGAGTTCAAAGACAAAAAACTAATATTTCTAAGGCTTATCCAACCACACTTATCTTGTTTCCTATGTTTTAATCTTGATCCCTCTCTTAGGCTGCTTCTCTGTAAACAAGAGGATTAGGAAAAATAGGGCAGTGAATTCCTATTTCTGTTTGTTAAAATTTCAGAGTTATTAAAGGATAAAAGAAGATGTTATAACCTCAACCCAGTTTCCAAAATGTGCTTCTTTAAGCTTTATTTACCTAATAAAATGTCATTATATTACTGTGCAAAAGTAATGAGTTTAGTTTTATTTTTTTTAGGAACAATAACTTGAAATGTGTTATTAAAATGAAGCAGTTTTCTATGGTACATTTTAATTAGACCTTTGCTTCTTTCTGTATCAACTCCCGATTTCATATTTTAATGTTTCATGCAAATACAAATGGTGAACATCTGTCTGATTTGTGAGGATTTTGTTGTTATAAAGTATAGAGATGATCATTGATACATAAAATAATTGTAAAAAGTGCATTTGGGGCTACAGTAAATGTTCTTGATGTTCCTTGTAGACATAGGAAGATATGTATCAAGCATCACAATGGGATAACATTTGAAGCATTGCTCCCAAAATAATGCAAATTGCAATCGTGTAATTTTTGCACCAGTGTATCAATGTTTTACAGTTTGTCTGTTTTGCTCCGCTTGTGTCAGAGATTTGGGGTGTTGTTTTGGAGCAGTTAGAAGATATGTATCAAAATGTGCATCAATATCGTGTGGCAATTCAATCTACCAGAAGGGGGGCGTTAACCTCCTTGACTCCGTGCTAGATGTAAGAAACTCAAATAACTAATTTGTGAATTGACACAAATGAAAACTTTGCTCAGTCATAAGGGAATGTATACATTTAGAGGTAACTGCAGGAGACGTATTGCTGTAAGACGTTGTTTTTTTTTTTTTTTTTCACAAAGTCATTTTGGTCCACAGGTTGTTCAAAGACAAATCCTGTATTTACCAGCTCTCTGAAATTCAGCACACAGAAAGAGAATGAATATGCGTGAATCATGTCCTGTATCTTCCAGTTTATATCACAATAATATGAAATTGGTTCTTGATGCCCTCCTTCTCTGTAACAGGGACTGCTAATTAAGGATGTTGGGTGCCAAAGAATGAGACATACAGTCATCTTTTAAGAACATTCACTCAATGGAAAAATACATATCCACGCACTCCAGGATTAGTGAAAAAATACTTGCTGTTTATTGAATCACATTGGTGCATATAGCCAAACAACGTTTCAATGTATACTGGCCTTCATCGGACCAGTTCATATCACAATACATGGGCACACTCTCATGCACATGAATCAACTTCAACAGCAAAACTCTTTACTACAGTACATCTTTAAGGTTCTAATAACGTTTCCGTGCTATAGTTGCAGCCAATGCAATGGAATCAATAAGGGAATCTTTTTCTTATCTTACATTTTGGAAAGCAATGCCTCATACTGACCTTTAGTACCTCATTGACCAACCATAGAATTAACATTTTAAAACCTTTTTGAGGTTTGGTTTACCTACTGTAGAAAAATGATTCCTCACTTTAAATAGTGAATCTATAAAAAAAAATAAGCACACATGAAAGGAACATAATATTGTGTTGACAATTAATTTTTTACATTGTGGACATGCAGATGTAACCAATTTAAGTTGCATTTCATCGCAGCCGAGGGGAAGGTGACAGCTGAAGTGACTGCATATTAATCAACTGGCTGCTTTCCCTGCAGCTGGGGATTATCTATATCTGTTGCCCCCCTCCCCCCACCCCCCACCCCACCCAACTCCCCCCCACAATCCATGGCTGTAATCTGGCTCCGTATGCACGCAATGTCATCACAACAAAGATATGAAATCTAGGAGATTTGTGGGTTTATTGTATTAATTATACAACAGTATATACTATGTAAATTCCTAATTATGATGATTAAAATAACCATTTAATATAAATGAATGCGCTAAATGTTCTAAATATTATTTGTCAACATTGTTTGTGAAGCAGGAGAAAGAGTTAACCATCTGACATTCATGTTTCTGCCTTTTTATATAATGTTCACACATGGTAAAGTAGCTGCCAATGTACGGCTTGTTTATATTTATAACACTTATTTGCCCTGTCATCAGCTTTGTCCAAAATACCTGGAATGTGAGTGCTTAAAAAATGTTGGTCCAGTTACTGCCTTTTACTAGAATAAGAATGTTCTCCTTTAGATGCTAGGGCAGTCAGGTACTGGAACATTTTACAATGTACAGCTACAGCGGCCGTTAGTCTAAAACTTTGCCCGGTGTACCGCTCGGAATACCCCTGTCATGGCGCATGATGTTTTCCAACTTTACAGCCTTAAGACGCGAGTGTGGCGAGTGCAGAAAATTGCATTTTAGAGTTCTGGTTTTTAAACACCTGAAATTGGCACAGTAGCACAGTACTGTACACATTGCGATTCATTAATTTCATTGCACCCAAAGAAACAGAATCCATGAAATTCAACAAAGCAATCGCGATAAGCGCGGGTGCCTGGGGCGATTGGCCGCATTAATGCCGCGTGGAATACAGCAGAGCACATGAAATCGGCGCCGTAAAGTTTTACAATAACGGCCGCTGCAGCTGTAAATGTTATATGTTCAGCTATATTCCACCAGTCGAATACTACTGCATGTCAAAACAAAATCACTGATATATTTTTTTCTGAGGATATAAAATTCAAAAACCATGTGGTAGTTTTGCTTCAATATAAAAATAGAAACTGTCAAGGCAAATAAAGCTCAGCTGTAACATTGCTGACATTACCGTGAGTAGTGTGCATGATAAGCATGAATGAATCATTTCTCAATCTCTTCCATATGGATGAGGAACTGGTATTCAATATGAACAAACACACACAGCCCCTGTAAGCTCAGAACCAAAACCCACCACACCTGCTGTATTATATATTGTGTCAAAAAGGAGTGCTACTCAGTCTGTGACCTCATTGTGATGGTGAGGGTGTAACCAGGCTCACTAATAAAGGTTAAGCCCACTTGGTTGCCCCTGAACTGTGTTTTGGGGTCTTAGAGTGTTAGCTCTTGGACCCGTGTATTGCGCATGTGTTGTCTTGCATTGTGTAAGGCAGGGCTCCAAAACATACGGGCCGCATGCGGCCTGCTGGGGCACCCCTTGCGGCCCGCGATGGACCCCCTTCAACCCCCCCTTCTTTATCCCCCTTCCCTGGTTGGGAAAGACGGACACGCTCCAGTAGGAGCGCGCTCCAGCAGTGTCTGTGCGTGCTCTACCCTAGCCTCCTCCCTCCTCCAGCACGGGGATGCGCTCTAGCAGTGTAGCGCGACCCGTAACTTCCGGGTCTGCTGCTAGAGCGCGCATCCCTCGCGCTTCCCTCACACTTCCCTGCCGCCACCGCCCCCGCCACCACTGCTGCCACCGTCACCAGGTAAGCATGGGGAGGGGGGCTGCTGACATGGGAGGGGGTTGGTGGGCTACTGACATGGGAGGGGGGCTGCTGACATGGGAGGGGGGCTGCTGACATGGGAGAGGGGTGAGGGGCTGCTGACATGGGTGGGGGGCTGCTGACATCGGAGGGGGGTGGGGGGCTGCTGACATGGGTGGGGGGCTGCTGACTTGGAATGGGCTGGGGGGGCTGCTGAAATGGAAGGGGCTGGGGGGGCCTGCTGAAATGGAATGGGCTGGGGGAGCTGCTGAAATGGGCTGGGGGGCTGCTGCTATGGGCTGTGGGGGGCTGCTGTTGGGGGCTGCTGATATGGGCTTTGGGGCCCGACTCTGTTTTCCTTGTGAGGGGAGAGTGGTGTGAGTTGCAGGGGGGGGGGGGAGAGAGTGGTATGAGTTGCAGGGAGGGAGAGTGGTGTGAGTTGCAGGGGAGGAGAGGTGTGAGTTGCAGGGGGGGAGAGTGGTGTGAGTTGCAGGGGTGGGGAGAGTGATGTGAGTTGCAGGGGGGAGAGTGATGTGAGTTGCAGGGGGGGGGAGAGATGTGAGTTGCAGGGGGGGGAGAGGGATGTGAGTTGCAGGGGGGGGAGAGGGATGTGAGTTGCAGGAGGGGGGAGTGATGTGAGGTACAGGGGGGAGAGTGATGTGAGGTGCAGGGGGGGAAGAGTGATGTGAGGTGCAGAGGGGGAATGTGATGTGAGGTGCAGGGGGGGAGAGTGATGTGAGGTGCAGGGGGGAGAGTTCTGTGAGGTTCATGGGGGGGAGTTCTGTGAGGTGCAGGGGGGAGAGTGATGTGAGGTGCATGGGGGGAGAATGATGTGAGGTGCAGGGGGGGTGGGGTGTGTGGTGTGTAGGGGGTTATTGTGTGTTTGATGTGTTTGATGTGGAGGGGGAGTATTATGTGTGTGGGTGAGGGGGAGAGATGGGGGTATGAGAGATAGATGGGGAGTATCGCAAAGGTTGATAGTGATGGGTTCTGGGGGAGATATGAGGATGATAATGAAGGGTGCTGGTGGTGATATGTGGATGATGATGAGGGGTGCTGGGGGAGATATCTGAGGATGATGAGAGGTGCTGGAGGAGAGATGATGATGATGATGATGATGATGATAGGTGCTGGATGAGAGATGATGATGATGATGATTTTACCCGTGCGGCCCAATTTTTTTTCTCCTTGGAGCAGTTCGGACCTTCTCACTTTACGAGTTGTGTAGGCCTGGTGTAAGGGATACAGGCTAGTGTAAAGGAAACAGGTTAGCTTACACTCTACCTCAATACACCAAAAGGCTGTAGCATATTTTAACAGAAGCGTTTATAGAAGTATGTTTTATTAAACATCAGTGTTTTAATAAAATATGTTTTACTTTTAACATGTAACATAAGGCAGGGTCTTTTCATCTCGGGATCAAAGGTGAACTCTTGTCCACCCCAGGAAGGGGTACATTTAGAATAGTAAATGAGCAAGATGGCGATCTGCGCACATGCCCTCTTACTTTTCTGAAGCCATGGGTGCCAGCTTTCACAAACCTGGCAAAGTGTGTAATTGGTCAGTGATGAAATTCCCACACCGGGGGTTGGTGGGCAAGCTGTGGGACTGCCTGTTCCAAGTGTATAAGACATTTAGTCACCATCCCAGAGGGGTGATTCAATATGTGTTCCAAGAATTCCAAGCTCTGAGTAAGTCATCTAAGATTCTCAGAGGCTAAGTGTCCCGTTACAAGTCTCCAGCAGGAAGAGGCTACTTGATGGAAAAGCTGCCTGGATTATTTTGCTGTTTGTTTTGCAATGGTTACTAGGGTACGTTTGGTCATAAGCCCCTACAACTAGGAAAGGTACAGTAGTTTGTGTTACCCCAGATTTCCAAAGTAAGTGTATTTTTAGTGTAAATTGTGTTACATTATGTGTTTGTCTTTTCCTGAAATAAATTACAATTTATTTTACCTTCTTGTTTTGCTAAATCATATGATCCTGGTATAAATGTGTTGATAAACCTGGTCTTCCGTGACACTCATGTAATCTAAAAAAGGATAAAAAGCCTCACTGCTACATCCAATAGGACAAATTATATTGTTAAATACTTATCTGTTTATATTCTGTAGCACACTTTCCCCCACATGCTGGGAGTTATGGTGGCTACTGTGTTGCTTTACCTGCGGCTCACAAGAGGCCTGAGCCTCTGCTGCTGGGAGCCTGGATTGTACCTGAATTGTCTCTTGGTAATGCCTCCACTTATACAGGATCCTACTGTGTGGGATAAACCTGTTACGGGACCCCATGCAATAAACACACTCAATGGTAAAAGCAACAGTTTACTGCATGAATGAAATAATGAACATACAGTATATATATATACCACAACCACTCAGTTACACACGACCGTACCCTCCAACAGCCTTTGTGTCCAACACTTGATATGCAGTCTCCAAAGTACCTAGGGCCCTGGGCACCCAACAACCCTGGAGTCCACAGAAGCCACCCACCCCAGTGTGTGAGACAATGCTGCCCCACTAAGGTGTATAGTTGGGTCACTTGATGAGGTGAAGTACCTTCCGGGTGGTCCCACACCAAGTAACGCCACGGCAGACGAAAGTATCCACTGATCCAGCGATGGTTGTTGTCAGCGATGAGTCCGCCTCTGCATTGGTGGTATCCAGCTGGAGGGTCCCACACTGAAGACAGTCTCTTATAGATAGCTGCTGGTCTGGTCCCAGACCAGCAAAGGCCAGGATGAAGCTGTGTCCTGGCTGTGTCCCTATGCTGGTTCTACAGGGGCAGAATCCCTAACTGATGGGCCTGTCCCTGCAGCCACCACAAGCTGTAGTGATACAAATACAAAAAATGTCCCCGGCGCAAAGTGTGGTGATGATAATTACAGTACCATATCGAAAGACAGTCCTGTTTGAAAAGTCAGTCCTGGTAGTAGAATGATTCATCAACAATGTGAGGTAGATTTTCCTCTAGGCGTGTTCCCTTATGTTGTCTGCAATAACAGATAAAGAAACCACACCATTGCGCAGTATACAGACTCAATTGCCCCAACCTGAAGAGGAAAATCCCTACTTACAGGATATTTTCTTGTTCATTCGGGGGAGAGAATCTGTTCTTTGGCTCTCTTCCTCCACCTTGATCTCCACGGGCCCCTCGTGGTTCCTAAGGTGGCTCTCTTCAACTCGGTCTGCGTCGTCCCAGTAGCAGCATAGACCGCAACAACCGTGGTTGGAGAAAATTGAAAGACAGCCTAGTGTACTCCGCAAATTTTATTTAACAATGTTAAAAAGCAGCGATGTTACATTCACATTTTGCGAGGGCAAACATGCCGCTCAAGAATGCCGTCCGCAGCCTGTGTCCACTCGATGGTGTGTTGTTTACGACGTCGCGCGCCAACCGATGACGTCAGCGGCGACTCCTGAGGAAGTGACGTAGCGTCACGAAACGCGTAGAGAGGAGGAGCCTAGTACAGTGCACGTTGTAAGCTGTCAGCTGCGTTGCATCTCGTGGTGTGGGGAGAACTTCGGGCGCTGCGCCGCTGACGTCATCGGTTGGCGCGCGACGTCGTGAACAACACACCATCGAGTGGACACAGGCTGTGGACGGCATTCTTGAGCGGCATGTTTGCCCTCGCAAAATGTGAGTGTAACATCGCTGCTTTTTAACATTGTTAAATAAAATTTGCGGAGTACACTAGGCTGTCTTTTAATTTTCTCCAACCACGGTTGTTGCGGTGTATGCTGCTACTGGGACGACGCAGACCGAGTTGAAGAGAGCCACCTTAGGAACCACGAGGGGCCCGTGGAGATCAAGGTGGAGGAAGAGAGCCAAAGAACAGATTCTCTCCCCCGAATGAACAAGAAAATATCCTGTAAGTAGGGATTTTCCTCTTCAGGTTGGGGCAATTGAGTCTGTATACTGCGCAATGGTGTGTTTTCTTTATCTGTTATTGCAGACAACATAAGGGAACACGCCTAGAGGAAAATCTACCTCACATTGTTGATGAATCATTCTACTACCAGGACTGACTTTTCAAACAGGACTGTCTTTCGATATGGTACTGTAATTATCATCACCACACTTTGCGCCGGGGACATTTTTTGTATTTGTATCTGTATGGTATTGGATTTGAACAATCCATTGTTTATTGCCCCCTTGGCTGCATATGTAATCACATTGTAATCACTCAATTGTTGTTATCACACCAATTAGTCTATCACTTGGATCAAGCGCTGGTAGAGAGTTTTTTTTAGTTAGTTTTGTATTCACAAGCTTTAGTGAGTTGGGGCCTAAGGGGGTCTCTGGCCTAGTGCAGGGGTCACTGACACCATGCACATGCACACTCTACCCTTCTGGTGTCACAGCTCTGACTGGCGTGGCTGCAGCGTGCAAAATGTATCTCTATCCCACAGCAGGGAAAGCTGCAGCCCTATTGGCTGTTGCGCTGCATGTGACTGCAGCCCCGGGGCTGCTGGGGGTTGTAATTCCCCATCCAGAGCTTCTTCTACTGCTGCTCTGCGCATGCGCACGCAATCCAAGATGGTGCCCCAACTAGCCAGGTGCACGCAAAGCTCCCGGAGATCGGCTCGCCTGTCCACCCACCAGCGCAACCTCCCTGACTGTTGCAATGTCACCCACTGTAGCGGAGGTAAGTGTATTAAATTCTTTGGCCAACGCATTTTAAGCTGGCAAACCACACCACGTTTGCAATCTTAAAATGCTTTGGCCAAAGATTTGAACTAAATGACCCTCACTTATGAGAAGAAAAACAGATAAGTATGTAACTACAGTATATGATTTATCATATTTGATGTAGCACTGAGGCTTTTTGTCTTTTGTTATATTCAATAGGAACGCCTGCTTGCCAATACCTGGACTTATCTAACCTAAAAGTCACATAATACAATTGTTATAATGATTGAAGACTACTCATTCCTTCACTATTTTGACTCAAGGAGCGATCACCGAACAATTGAATTCAAAGAAGGAAGGAAGATAACTGATTAAAAAGAAGACAAGAACAATCAACATCAAAGAACCTGAAGAATAACGGCAGAGAATTTACAGAGAAACAGAGAGTACTGAAAAATCGCTTCAGACTGCTCAAAATGCGCGAGAACACGTTAACAAACGATTATGAAGAACTTGATTATAGTTGAAAGGGCAGAAAAATACCGGAAGAATCGCTAACAAAAAAGCAGGATAAGAAAATATCAAATGAGTCAAAGCAGTTTGAGGCAACGACAAGAAAGGAAACAATTCCAAGATGCAAGAACAAGAATTTAATATGCAATGTTGTGCAAGACAATTCGCAAGCATATTACTGAAGATGTACAGTAAGAAAATGTTGAAAAGACTGTTGAAGATAGCAAAAGCAGAAAGAAGATGAAGCTGCAGCATACGATTGTGAAGAGGAAAATTATTGCAGTAAAACATGACAATGAATCAACAGTAAGAGATTTGTACATGCAATTGTGCCATAACACAGATAGCACTGGGCATAATCAAGCAGAGGACTAGAGAGAAGGAACCACCAATTATGGACCATGCACATTCTCTGAAGAAGTGGCAAAGGTAATCAAAGCCATGAAGAATGGAAAGGCCCCAGGGTATATGGAATTTCATGTACTGTACCACACATTTAGAAAAACTACACTACTACTAATTTAGGATTCTAAAACGTTTAGGTTAAGTCTGCCTATTCTGTACTTTTGATGTACACACTTTTTTTCATGTTTGAATAAAAGTGTTTTTCAAAAAATTAAATTACAAAATGACTGGGATTTTTTTTATTAGTTTTTATTTGAACTTTTTCTTAATAATAATAATCATAATAATAATAATAATAAATAATGTAGGGATTGGGTACAGAAAGGAGAAAAATAGGAGGGGAAGGGAGAGGGTACAATTACAGTCAGTTCATCTGGTTAAACACATTACTAGAAAATACAAGTACAAGAAATAGGATCCACCTAGTAAACTATATACATTTTGCAAGTCAAGGGGAAAAGTACATGATTGTTTACATTCATAAATAATTAGGAGTATGTGGAGTTAATCCAACAGCTCCAGGTTTCCCAGGAGCTATCATAATTTCCAGAGATATACAGTAACTGGAGAGCCTCTCAATTTAAATAACATTCTTACAGTAATTCTGTTTATAATACAGTATGTAGCCAAATGATCAAGAGAAGATCACAAAAAGATACCCAATGAACAGGCGAATGCACTTTTTTATTTTATTTTTATTACATAGAATTGAAGCAGGGGGTCTCCGAAGTTGAACCGTATTAATTTCAGGTCTGGGGACCCCTGTTTCCCAAGTTACAGGCCTCCATATCGGGTATCGGTGTCTCCTGAAAGTTTAAATGTCCCGGGTCACGGTTCACTTGACCAGCACATTTAAACTTGCAGGACATACCGGCAACCAATACGGAGACCTATACCTCAGGAAGCAGGGGGTACCCGTACCTGAAATTAATGTTAAACGGTTCCATTCCAAAGACCCCCTGCTTCAATACTATGTGTATGTAATAAAAATAAAAGTAAACTATTTTCATCACCTTAGTGGCTAGCCGCTAACTACCCCCTTCACCTCAATACAATAAAATACAGTACAATCAAATTACAATATAATTAAAACAAACACTAGTGAATTATTCCATTGTGGTTATCTATGCCCTCAATGGGGGGCAATCAATGGGCATGATAATAAAAAGAAGACGGCATTGCAACATCTCCTCCTGGACCTTTTCAAAAGGAGTATTTAAACAAGGAAGAATATTAAAAGGAAAGAAGATTTATTCACCGGTGACTCCTCTTCAAGCAACAGAGGATCATTGCTTTGTGGGTTAAGAGTTGTCGGTGCCGCAGTTGGTTGAGGAGGATGAATCTTCATCCCGGCAAGGGTAAGAAACACATTGATTGTATTTTATTTCATTGTGAATTTTTTTAGGGTGCCAATTGATTGACAATCTTACTGTGTCCCCCTACCCCCTGTTGAGGGCATAGATAATCAAAGTGGCAATCAATGGATGTATTGGCTACTATTTTTTTGTTTTATATTTGAATGTTATTTTTCTTTTTTTTAAGCATCACAAATGGGCAAAAGCTCTATAAGCCATATTAAGCCCATTTGTGTGTGTGGTGATGGGGGTAGGGAAGGAGGGGGGTGTTCAGGCCTTCTTCCTGCAAATTGGGAGCACTGGAGAGTCAGTGGAGGAAACTGTACACACGGGAAGGGAGATGAGCAGGAGAGGAGGGAGAGAGAGCATGGGGATAGCCAGGATGCAGAGGGTAGTGCGGACGGAGAGAGCAAATCAGTGTGAGAGGAACATACAGGGACCATGGCAAGAGTATTCCTGCGAAAGGACCAGTATGTATGACACTGGTGGGAAGACTCAGGGCCTGAGGAACACAGAATAGTGAGTCAAAGGCTGTGAAATCAGCTGTGAAATCATAGAGTTATTCAGAGCCTTCAGGACACCCACAAGTTAAGGGGGTCATCAATTTTGTCAAAGGAACGTTCCTCCTCTAGGGCTGGTGTGGACGACTCCAGTGCAAACAAATCCTTTGGGGCTTCGGCTGGAGTATCCCCCTCTAACCTTCTTTAGGTATCAGGTCCCATTGGCTAAGCAAACATCTACTCCCATATGATGTTTTGATGGGTGCGTGGGTTTAATTTTTCATTATAATCATCTTAAAAAGGGAAATCTCCATCTATATGGGATTTTGTTCCCCCTGAGAATAGCTGGTATATTTTTTAGGCTTCCTCGTTTAGATAGAGTCAGGGGTGATAAATCAGAGAAGATTTGGAGCTTGTTATAATTGTCTGGGAGGTCTGGGCCCTGATGGATTGAGTTGAATAGGTCTTCTCTGATGTGGATTAGATGCAGTGAGTATCTAGGGGCCTCCTGGGGGGGAGGGGTGGGAATTCTGGGCTTCATGAGACAATGGTTACTTTACATTACTAACTCTTTGGGGTCTATTCTAGTAGGTTTGATGAGTTTGCTGCTACATCGCAAGGTTTTACATGTTCCCGCCAAACAGTTTGTCCATTGAGTTATCACGGTATTCAGAAAGAATCTGAAACCCTCTCAAACCATGCGGCAGGGGAATGCAAAAACCGTTCGGTGAAGCAGCAAAGTCATCTGAGATTTTTTTCTAAGTTCTCCCCGTGCAATTTTCTCTCAATCTGATCTGCACAGGGAGCCCCGCCTCTTCCTGCACAGCTCTCACAGGCGATCGCAGTGTTTTTATTAAAAATGTTATACTAGTGTGCGTGAGCAGGTGGTCTCCGGATCAGAACTGCATTAATTTCAGTTCCGGGAACCCCTGCTTCCCAAGATACAGGGTGCCTGTATCTCCTATCGGTTTAAATGTCCCAGTCACGTGACGCGGGACATTTAAACATTGCATGGGGATAACGGCACCCCATAACGGGGCCTGTATTTCAGGAAGCAGGGGATCCCCAGACTTTAAATCAATGTGGTTCTGCTCCACAGACACCCTGCTCACGCACGCTAGTATTAAAATTTAAATAAAAACAGCTTCATTACCCTAGCGGCTAGCCACTAAGGCAATGCAGGAGTTAAATTTGAATAGCCTGTTTATTGGGGCAGAGGGGATGGATAAAGGGGGTAGTTGTCCCAGGGTGGATAGTTAGACCTGCAGGTAAGGTTGCAGGAGTGGCTAACCCCTTCACTACCATAGTGGTGGGAACCGCTATGGTAATGAAGGGGTTAACCACTCCCACTACCCACCCAGTAGGCCTAACCACCCACCCTTGAGGCAACTCACCCTTCACCCAATCCCTCTAAGCACAATAAACATTAAAAAACACAACAACCCTATTACCCACCTCCTTTACCCCCAACAATCCCGCAACACATTCAGTACAGTAATGGGCAAAAATACTATTATCCAGATATGGAGAATAGCTAATTTTCCCATTCAAAATAAAACATTATCCAACCAGCATAACATAAATAAAACTTCTACTTACCCCTGCCAGGTTGACGGTCATCCTCATCACCATCCTCAGCGTCCATATCCTCTGTTGGCAGGAAAACAACAATAATAAATACAATATAATGGCCCCTAACCCCTTAATCACCTTAGGGATTAGTAACCGCTAAAGTAATTAAGGAGTTAACCCCTTTCCACGCTACCTGCCCTGAGGCAACTATCCCCACCTTCTACCCATTGATTGGCACAGTGGTACGTCATGCCCATATAATAAGGACATGATAAGTCACTGTAGCAGTCAATGGGCAACCTAAAAAAAAACAAGAGTACCAAAAAGACACAACAATAAAAGAAATACCCAAGCACCTAAACACCAGAAGAATAAAAGAACTAAAACGCCTAATTTAAATGAAAAATGTATTCCAAATCAGCTTACAGAGGCGGCACATTTTATTTGAGTGCGGCTAGCTCCGCAAGCCTGGGGATGCCCCGGCATGCTAGCCGCACTCCCTCGGCGTGCCGCGCGTCATCGACGCGCGGTCACGCGTCATCGGGTGCCTGCGCCCCCTGCATGCGTGTCCAGGGCTCCCCGAGGGAGCCCTGGTGTCCCGTGATGTGGGGGACGGCAGCAGGGGGTTCCGGGGGACCCGGCGGACCCGGCAGGGAGAAAGCCCCGATCGGAGGGCGCTCCTCCGTGTCTTCGGCGCGCGCCCGGCACCCTCTGGCGCGCGCCAGGTTACTGCTGCGGCCGAGAACGGGCAAATGCTCGAATAAACTCGGCCGCAGCAGTACAATGGTGGTGAAGAAACACACCTAAGCGTTTCATCCAGAAGGACTTTATCAAGGTGATACATTTATCCTATAAAGTCCTTGTGGATGAAACGTGTAGGTGCGTTTCTTCACCGCCATTGTGAGCTCATTTGGAATACATTTTTCATTTAAATTTGCCCTTGAATTCTTAATTCTTTTATATGGATCTCGCCTGTGCTCCTGTTTCCAACTGAATCTTCAGCAATTTAAATACATAAAAGCACCAGCCAACCAATCAATTTATTAAATAAAAGCACTAGCCAACCAATAAAATACATCAATAAAAGCACTAACCAACAAATCAATTAATGTATAAAACCACTAGCCAACACATAAATTAAAACCTGTAGCCAACAAAAGAAATAAATAATTAAAAACGCCAAACAATCCTAAAATGTACTAAAAACAAGCCATCCAAATTATAAACAATTTAATCCAAACAATAAACAGAAATAGAAAATATAACATTAAATAGAAAACAGAAAAAAACAGATAGGTAGCGCTAATTCTAAAGAATATAAAATAAAGTATTAATAATAAAAAAAGTATGTGTAATAGTAAATGAAAAAAAAAGGGCCTAGATAATCTTAAATATAAGATATCAGGCGGCTGCCTGAAATAGAACTCTGACCACCTGGTCAGAGAAAAGTGACAATAGTGGAAAAAATATATTTCTGGCGCCCTAAGAAGCTAAATGTAATATATAGCAATAATAACTGCAATATAAACAGTGATAAGAAAAATAAAAAATGTATAAATAAATAAATTAGTATACAACCCGCCTGAAGAAATCAGCCAAGATCCTGGAGGTGTTCCGTATATAATGAGATCAAATATATCAAAAATAAAAACAAACACAAAACATAGCGTACACTGTAACTGTAACAGAAAAACTAACTATAATAAACAAACACTACACAATACAACGAACTATCAAGATTTACAATACTAATGGAAGCTGGCAGGTGAATAGCACAAATGAGTGACATTTATTAAAACACAAATTTAAAATATATATAAAATATCCATAAGTGAAATGTCGCATAGAGACCACAGCTGCTGTAAGTGGAATAACCACTTACCAGATGGAAAGTGGTAATGCGCAGTGGACATATTGGAGAGTATCCCCTCTCATCTGTAATGCTGGAGACCTTCTGGGTAGTTGCTAGACACTCCGGTGTAGCTGAGAAAACGTCCAAGATGATGTTTCACGACCATGCAGTGATGCACAAGGGCCAGCTTCAGAACGCTTCCTGCAGAAGGTGTAAGGCATAAAACAGTGAGTGGGCTCTCAAACAGCAGCCGAGTATCAGGGACCACCCTACGCGTTTCGAATTACTTCTTCGTCAGGCGGAAGCTTTCGAAACGCTGATCTTCACGTCACTGGCTACTCGCCGTTTTGGGAATTTTGCTATCACAGGTAATCAAGGCTTTCTGAATACCGTGATAGCAACGCTCAAAATACAGACGTTTTAAATGGCCCAGCATATTTTTTTATGAAGGCTTATAGAATAGGCCCCGTAGAATTGAATAAAATGAACTTGAAATTCCATCCACAAAATGTAAATCACTCTAAAGGAACACACCTAACTCAATATCGACATTAAGTCCCAAAGATAAGTTGATATATAATTATTCACGTTTATATAGCACCTGCATGTTTTATTTAATTGATTTTCACTGGAAAGCTATAAGGGAGTGTCAGAGCGCCATCCATTGTTTGGTTGTTGTGCAATCCATGCGGACTGACCAAACTCACATTTATTGCAAACTTGCCTTATTCTAGTAGCTCCAAAAAACGTAAATGGCTAAATTGCTTCTACAGTAACAATTCATATTTTCTTTTCACAACCTCAAAGCAAGCGAGATAGGAATTGTGAGTTCCCTCCAGAGCCTGAAATGGGAAGGGGGGGGGGGGGAAGGAAGAAGGGGAAGGGGGAAGCAATGCCTACCTTGACCTAGTGAAGGGGTCCCCAGTATTTCTACACCAGGAGAATCCCCAGGAATTGGGATTAAAGAAGATGGGAAAAAAGTGGTGTGAAGCAAGGTATATATTATTAAAAGGTTCCTTTGTGGGTTTATAAACTGGGACAACCTGCCCACTACTGCATCTCTTACAAGCATAGAGTCCCCTCTGGTACAGGCTCTTAGGAGTACCTGAGTAAGAAGTCTGGTTCTGTAGCGATAACTATTGTACGGAGACATTTTGGAGCATTTTTATAATTTGTGCCATTTTTGCTAGCTTTTTGAAAAATGTCCCGCTTTAGAGACTTTTTTTTGCAAAGCTGTGCAAGGTTTCAAGAAAGCATGGACTGTCCATACACAAAAGTTGTGCAAAACTGTAAGGACCCAGAGGAGTGCTGAACCCGAGATGCTGGAGGTTAGGATTCTGGGGTCTCGTTCCTGGTTAGAGATGATCTCCTGAGAGAAAGACCTGAATCAATTGTACTGTCTTTCACAGTGGCCAATATATTTTCTAACTTGAGCTCCTCCATCAAACTGAATTTGACATGCAATCAAACATCAATGAGCAGGTTATGCTCATCGGGGCTGAGGAATCAAAAAGCATCATTCCCTGGGGACATTCTAGTCCCCTCCATGGCTGACATCTCTGTAAAGTATGCTAAAGACCGACAAATTCATCAGTCAGTCTAAAATCATCTATGTAGAGGATAAACCAAAGGGTTGAGTAACTTATCTGATGATGGCCAAGCAGAGCAATGAGAGACTCTCACAATAAAATTCCAGTGAGGGTTGAGATGCTCGAGTTCATTGGATCTTCAGCAGATGGCCAAGGGCATACAATCCAGAGCTGATGACCTATGAGATCATTGGATGCAGATGTCCTTTGTGGACGTGTCTGCTATCCTAGCATGCACCAGAGAGGCCTTGACTAGAGGAAAGAATAGTGACTGCTCTGGTGAAGCTGGAGCATGGGAGACATTGAGCCCTAATATCCCTGAGAATGCACTGATGAAAGTCTTGGGGGTTCAGCTTTTGGAGCTTATGTAATTTATAATATGTTTACACTAATGGCAGTGGCAATTGAGGACAACATTGTCTGGGGATGGCAGAGCCCCTTAACTCCAGAGGAGATTGAGGCCTTCCACTCATTCATGGACTTATTACCTGATGAACTATTCTTCAGTGCAGAAGTACAAGACACGACCAGAGTAGCTGAACCAGTACAGGAGGAGCCACTTTGTTGGGTACTCCCAGAGAAACCCCACCAATGTAACTAAAGTCACCAAAACCTGGGAGAGAGTGGGATCCATTACAGAGTAAGTGAGACTTGTTTGCTATAATTATCCATATGTTCCAAAAGAGGTCATGGATGTTGTGGAGCAGTTTAGCATGTGAGTAATGCAGTGACAGCGTACATTACTGCCAATAGACATGCCTTACTCATCTCTAGAGAGGAGTGTGTGGAGATGTTAATACAAATCTGACACCTGGGATGTAGTATCTACAGTACAAAGTTAAGTATGTAAATAGCATAGTGACCAAGAGGGTACATCACATTGAGGTATTGGATGGTAGAGGAAGATTAATGGGCGAGCCAGATCCTACACACTATTCTTAAATATATCTCTCTGAGTTCAGAGCTCAGTACAGTAAACTGCTGTTAATAATGATGTTGAATTCATAATGTATTATATCAATAATAATGTTATCTTTTAAGATTGTTATTTGTGCGTAATTATCCTGTTAAATGTGATTTTACTATGCTTTAATACTAGTCTTTTAAGCAATGGGAGAGTGTAGCCCCTCTAGGTTGGGACTGTTATCCCTTAATGGGTTAATTATATGCAGTACTACATTATATTTGAATGACACTACTAATTTGGCAAAACATACTGCTATAAATCATAATTGGGATTCTACCATGGCTAGATTTTGGGGGGATTAGAGCAAGAAAATGTATCAGAAATTCTTTGTATGGGATGTTGCGTTTTACACATTGCGCCCTGTGGGAGTATGTTGAAAAACAGTCATGTCATCCAGATAAATTAATATCAAGCATGGATGTGACACAGGTACAGTATGAAACAGTACCAGAGGCATCACATCAGGAATATAATGTGCTGAGGAGGTAAAGGATTGAGACATACAGTATTTATCATGTGTTGAAAGAACAAACATACTTAAAGGAGATTACATGTATACAAAATGCTATCACCTCCCTTATCTCTCTCAATGAGATAACATGTTCTAAAGGTTCAAATGACTTAACTTGTTCATAGGTCTAAAATCATGGATTGATGAAATCACTGAAAATGTTTCTGAATATGTTTAAGGCTTGCAGAAAAGGACCATAACGATTGGTGGCATGATATGAGTGATCTATGTTTGATTTCCAGAGACATGGTATTGTGATGGTAAAGGGGTTAACCAGGCTCACTAGTAAAGGTTCAGCCCACTTGGTTATCCCTGATCCATGTGTTGAGGTCCTAGAGTGTCAGCTCTTTGACCCATATGTCCTAAATGCATTACTGTGACTGTGTGCAAATTATGCGACAATAAAGAATGATGTGTGTTTTTGCCTTTTCTGAGGTGCTGGGACCGGGAGATTTCTAGGCTGTAAGGTTCAGAGTGGGTTTGCTGGAGAAAGTCTTTACAGAATGTGTCTATGTATCGGGGTTCCGGAGATCTGGCACAGCCCAAGAGTGGGATCCGGGAATCGAGTGAGATTCTCGGATACAGCCAAGCACATTACTCCAGTCAAACTCCGACTCTGAAAACGTTCTTACGACTCACCGCCAGGATTCCTGCTGCAGCATCTTCCTGACAAGGTAAACAGGAATAACACAGGTGGTGGGTTCTAATTATGTTGGGCCTGACACCAGTACCTCACAACTAAGATACCTTAGACTTGCCAATAATGTCGTTAGTATGGAAACCATTTAAAAAAGTGCGGGATGCAAGTCATTTAAATATACCTTGCATATTTCCCAGGTATATAAGGTAAGTATTATTCTACAAATCGGATTGGGCCAGGAAAATCCATGGAACGGATTCAGACAAGTACATCCATTTCTTTTACTTACCCCATCCTGCATGAAAGCCATCCTCATCTTCAGGGCTGAAGCCACCCTGGAAGCAATCAAATAAAGGGTTGATGCCCAAGCATAAAAACATAACCATAAAGCAAGCCAAGGCCAGGTGGCTTAAACAAAAAATAAAAGCAATAAAATATTATCCAAAACCCGATGGCATAAACAACAAATAAAATGCAGCCATATATATAATCCAAGGCCCGATGGCCTATTTGTAATCCAAGGCCATCTGTGGCCTGTGCCATGGGATCCTCAACTTGAACCGACGCCCTCAATCCTCTGTTACTTGAGAGAATCTTCTTTGGTGAGTATTTCTTCTTTTTTTTCTTTTCTTCTTTTCTTCTTAAAAGCCATCTTCTTTCTTCAGCTCTATTCTTCACCAGCATATGTGGCCCAGTTGAACATTTCCGGACTTTTGCGAGAGCCCAGACCTTTTATAGGGTACATGGCCATCACAAAAGATGTCACTGTAACACATGGTAGATCAACCAATTCAATTGCTTGATGTGGTCTTTCTTTAAGATGATATAACAGATTTAGTCAACCAAGTAATTTTTTTAATGCATGTATTTTTTCTGCTTTTTTGATGGCCAAAGGCCCAATTAGCCAAATGGGCTATTTGTCATTTGTCTGGAAGGGAGGTTGGTTTGTTGGGGTAGGTAGTGTAGATTGTGTGTGTATTAAGGCGCCGGTTTATCTGTTTTTATTGTGTGTGTATTAACCCTTTTGATGCATGTAGTATTGTGATATACCTTGGAAGCCACAGGCATCAAATGCTTTAATGTTATTTCTACCATAGGGCTCTGTAATAATAGATATTGCAGAAGTTGTGAATAATGAATAATGTGATTGCGATGTAGAAATAAATGCGTTATTAACAGTTGCGTTAATTCCTGCATCATGTCTACAGGTAAAATATAACATCCTGTAAATTGGTACCCCAATATTGATGACATTAATCATGAAGTTGCTGAAAGATCTGGTATTTATTTTTGACTGGGTGCGATATCACCTCAATTTGAATGTAGTTTGATGTATCAAGGCCTTAGTTCCTTATTTGTTAAACTTCAATGGCATTATTGCAGTTTATAGAATAGGGACCTTAATAAATAATAAAAACCCTGGGTTGTGTTTAACAGGCTAAGCACATGCCTCCAAAAGAAACAGCTGCACCATTACAACCTTATTAAACTACATATGTAGCCAGTGTTATTGCAACTGGAGACGTGCTCCAACCAAATTAAATAGCATGATAGACGCACTCCCTTTTCCGTGCCATGGACTGTAATAATGATGGCATCTTACAGAAACATACAGTACATAATGATGTTTTAATATGTTCTTTAATAATAAGAAAAGCATAATGGCACAGGGAAACGTACTTGAAAACTAGATCTCTGTTTTCAGCCTACTCTTTGATTTATGGGAATGGGCATACATTTTAACATGAATAATGATCAAACGAATATAGTAAAAAATGACATTGCACAAGCATATTGACCTATTGAGAATACCTCATTACAGTACATTAGTAATCTCAATTATTTAATATTTATTAAATTGTTAAATTGTGCAATTTGTTAACTAGCTAAGGTCAGAGAAATATGAAGTCAGTTCTGATAAATGGGTAGTTAAAGCGACTGAAATATTGTGTATTTCAGCATGTCCTTTATAACATATTTCATTAGCATCAGAATCACACTAATAAGTGACCTTTGGTTCAATGAGAAAAAATGCTGTAATTAGTCTGACAACCATGCAAAGCTATGAATTAATGTAATGTAGCACACTTTCCCCCACCCTCTGGGAGATATGGCGGCTACTGTGTGTGGTGCGTTACCTGTGGCTCACAGGAGGCCTGAACCTCAGCTGCTGGGAGCCTGGGGTGTACCTGATCCGTCTGGTGACAGGGCCTCCACCTGTGCGGGATCCTAACAGTGTTGGATTACCCATGCCGGACACTATATAAGTAATACACACTGGTATGGTACAACAAGCTTACTGAACGCGTAAGAATACTAACGATGATAACAGAACCACTCAGGCGTCGCAGGGTCATAAACCCACACCGTGCTCCCCAACACCATTTCACAACCTGGTGGGGTTTACCACAAAGTACTGAGGTGCCCTTGGGCACCCAACCACCCTGATGTCCACAGAGTCAACCCACCCAAAGTGTGCGTGACAGTTCTGCCCACAACCGCGGGTTACTGTTGGTGCACTTGTAGAATGGTGGTATACCCATTCACACCCAGTAGCACCAACTGAAGATAAGGGATCCGCTGATCCACTGATGTTGTCCGCGATGGCGTCCGCCTCCACGTGGGGTGGTATCCGGTTGGAGTGTCCCACCATGTTGATAGTCTCTGTGTCTTTCGGTGGTGGTCTGGTCCCAGACCACAGGCCGCAATTGCTGCGCGGCATTTTGCTGTGTCCCTGACACAAATGATGCTAAGCGGGGCAGTGTCCCTATCTAATGGACTTGTACCTATAGTAGCCACAAGCTACGTGGGAGTTGGGGCCTAGCTGGGGCCTAACAGGGGGTCTCTGGCCTAGTGCAGGTGCCTACTGACATCCTGCACCTACACCTTTACCCTCTGATGTCCCAGCTCCAACTGGCGTGCTCCTAGCGCACGCAAAGTATCAATATCAGGGAGCAGGGGAATCCGGCTTTGCGATTGGCTAAGCTTAGCCTTCTGACTCATAGCCGCTGGGAATTATAGGACTTGTAGTTCCCCTGCGGTGCTATTTCCCTAATGGCCACCACTTGCGCTTACACTGTGCATGCGTGAGTTGTCCCAAGATGGCCACCACAACTACTGGTGGCACTTGTGCGAAGCGCATGTGTGAAGTATACTGCGCATGCGCGACATATGTAACATGGCGGCGGCGTGCAAAGGGATCCGCCGGGAGCCTTCGGCGATCCGTTCGCCTCTCCAGCCTCCACTGCAACTACGCACACTCGCCGAGCACACCCTGCACCTCCGCAGCCACAACGGGAGGTAGGGAACCATGAGGGACCCATTGGGACCTGCCTACAGTAAGGTTACATTTTAAGCCAAAATTATCTATATAAATAAATAGTATAACATTTACAAATGTTACCATAGTTGATGTCTGAGCTGCTAGTGAACACCATGGAAATCTAACCATGGCATTTCCTCGCAGTGGGGAGAAAAGGAAGCCTATTAACAAACATGGATTGCCAGTGGCTGCCAGTGGGTCTCATCGTCCCCGCAAAGCTGCCCTGAGAAAGATAGCTCGATCTATATAGACATCTTATACAATGTGCACTAGGAAGATAACGTACGCAGAATTAAGAACAAAGAACTACTGTAAGCTCAAAGTTTACATTTAATAGTTTTCCTAAAAATGGCTAAAATTATACAATATGTTCTAGGCTCGTTGAAGCAAATGATGCCTTAATGACAAATGCATTTCAATCGTCTCCATAACTCCAGGAGAAGTGGGCCTCTGCAACACCTACTGTAACAGGGGGACTATTTTGGTTCCTAACTTCAGAACTTCCTGGAAGTAAAACACATACCATCCTCTCTAAAAGCCTCAATCCTCCAGAGCCTACAGAAGCATTTGACTTCACCAATGTCTATATACACTAGTACCTTTAAGTAGCAAATGTAACACACACTTTTACAGCTGTTTTATCAAATTAATAGAAACTTGGGTCTCTATTTTCTACTAGGTTCTCACCAGGGGCAGTTCTAGAATTTTGGTGACCTTAAGCAGACCTGCTGTTGAGCACTGAGGTTTGGGATGCCAGCCCGATACAGAGGGGAGAGGTTGTAGCATCCGATGACCGTTGATCATGTGATCAGAGCTGGAATTAGGAGAAAAGAGGACCCCCCCTTACTAGCTTTAAGGATAGTAACCCCAGTGGGCCATACGCACTGACTGTAAATGCAGTCTTAGAATTTACACAGCCCTGAAGCTGTCCCACAGCCTACCCTTTTCTATGCCTACGTTGATTTCTAGGCCTTCCCCTGAAACTTAAGAGATCTTTGGCTGTTACTTGCCAGACCCACTTTGATTCACAGATCCTCTGCAGAATTTGTATTGCTGGAAAAGCCCATTGATATCAGCTCTGCTCTGAAGCGCTTTCCATGTATGCCACACCTCTTGTAAGCAAGCTATGCCCCGAGGGATGTTAGCACACCTCTTGTCCCTTTCTGCCTATTGTCATGCTTCTTTGAGCCACTCTAACGTATAGTTTTTCTCTGCCCTGTCTGTTTAGCCACATCAGGTTGCTATGGTGTTGCTATGGTGTTGCTACACTGATGCGTTGTGGCACTGTTTGCCTTCCTACACAACAGACGTGATATATGGAGTGTTGCAATATATGTCTGTGATGTGCCTATATACTGTGGGGTTTGACAATCTTGCCCTTGATGTTAGTGGTACGACATTGTAAAGTAAAAATAAATAATATGGCTACCCAAATATATCAATTATATTGCATCAAACCATAATAGTTGTACACAGATGGGGGAGGGGTGGTGAAAAGGGAGAAGACCCTCAAGAGATTCCCTTTGGAGCACACTCAAAGGCTATCATTAAAATAACATTTAATAATTAAAGTTATGATAACTTGATGACAATTCAGATAACACATACAGTACATATAACTAAATCGATATTACACCCACTGCTAATGCAGAATATTGCATTATTCAAGAGACAGGGGTTGCCCAATGCTACATCCCATTGACAAAACATATATGGTAAAAAGTATAAAGTAAAATACTTCAATTATAATATTAAATACTTGGTTATTTAGTTAACCCTTTGGCCAAAGCGTCATAAGCCTGCATACCAACGCCATGGTATAACCAAATTAATGCAGGTCCTACATTACACTGTGAACCCTTCCCTTTACCTCTGTAAGAGGGGATCTATTTTGATCTGGTTTGAAACTGATTGGCCGGCGGAGCCGGCCAATTCAGTTGAACAGCAATTCTACTTGTTACCAAGTAGAACAAAGATAAACCAGTCAAACAAAAATTAAATGAACCCAACAAGTGCACTGATGAAGTGCACTTAAAACAGAAGGGTTAAGTCTGAAGAACCCTGATTGGTGGATACCGAGCAAAGCACCCCACCTAATGCCCACTGGGAGGCAAACTCTGACACCTTCCCAGTAGACTCGGCGTACGAGTACTCTGCACGAATACGGGAGTGCACCAGCGCCCAGAACATGACCACGATGTTTGTCGGGACCCCCCCTCCAAACACTACTTCCTGGTTTTACAAATGGCTACCTTAGCCAATGCCAGGAGCAGGTTGACCAGGAGATCCCTAGGCTTATTGTCCCGGGACACTGGGCACCCAAAAATAAAAAGATGAGGTGAGAAGTGCAACCAGAACTGCAGGAGTAACCTCCTCAAGAAGGAAAAGAGGGGCTGCAGTCTGGCACAACTCAAATAAATGTGATATACGGACTCCCGCTCGCCACAGAAGGGACAGGTGGCGGGGGAGTCCGTGAAGTGTGCCAAATACTCTCCTGTGCTCAGTGCTCCGTGGAGGACCCTCCAACTCAAATCCCCGGCCGGACGTGGAACCAAAGATGAATAGAGTTCCTTCCACCGGGGTCTCTCGTCCTCGTTCGCTGGGAATACCCGCCTCCAGATGGTGTCTGGGCGGGTGACAAGGGCGAGGTAATGCACTATATGGAGCACCAGAGAATACAGGACTTTTCTCGGCATGCCGCGGAAACATGCCGGGGACATTTCCGCCAACTTGCTGAGGTTGGGGGAGAGAAGAGCCCGAGGGGGTTGCCGTGACCTTGGTTCCACGCAAAGATCCGGAGAGCCGAAGTTGATAGGATGACAAGGCTCTCCGGTCTGCAATACCCCCTCAATGAAGGTGCGGGAGTCGGGGTGTATGGCACCTTTAATCACCTGGATCAAACGACGAGGGACGCGGGCACTACGCAGCTCCATACGGGGCGCGAGCACCTCTGCCCCTACCCAATCCCGCCGCTCATAGTACAGGAGATCCCCGACTCTGGTCACCCTCGCCAGGATTAGCCGGCGGCAAATAGAGGGTGAATCCAACATCCGAGCCCCCACTGCTGGATTATACAGCAAGGGCTCGGCGAGGAAATCAACCCCCACCGCCTGTTCCTTCCTGGTCGCGGAGACCAGTTTCCAGGCCTTCAGTAAGACCCGATAGTATGCCGGCAGCTCCGAGAGGTTTCTACCTAAACCCTCGGGCCTGATGAAAAAAAGTTGCCGGTCATACCTCATATTGCGCAGCTGGCGAAAGAAAAAGGTTGCCAGCTGGCACCACTGCAGAGACGGATCTGCGAATAGGCATCTCTGCAGGTATTGGAGGCGGAAAGTGTGTAACTGGGAGCGGACACACACCACTCCCTGTCCACCCTCCTCCAAAGGGAGACACGCAACTCCCGCAGAGACCCAATGCTTCCCCATCCAGAGAAAATCCATCAACTTCCTCTGGATCTTGTTGATAAATTTGGGGGTCGGACCCATGGCTATCAGCCGGTGCCAAAGCTGACTGGCCACCAGCTGATTGATCACCAGGGTTCTTCCCCTAAGGGAAAGCATTCTCGACAGATACACCCATGACCCCAGATGAGCAATGACCCGTTCTTCAAGATCACTGAAGTTTTCTGGGGCTGGGTCTTCCGCAGCAGACAGGTAGACACACAGATATTTGAGAGTATCACTCCCCCACGAGATATTACGAAATGTGGGGGGCAAAGAGTCCACCTGTAAGGGACCCACCAAGATGCCGGAGCACTTGGACCAGTTGATCCGAGCAGAAGAGGCCGCGGTGTAGACCTCTTGACACTCCTGTGCCCGCTCTAGATCATCTAGGTCATGGGCCATGAGGAGCACATCATCGGCATAAGCCGACAGGACTACCCGCATGTCGGGCTCCCGCAGCACCAGCCCGGTAAGCCTATTCTTCAGTAGGCAGAGGAAGGGCTCAATGGCCAGCGCGTACAGTTGCCCAGACAGGGGGCACCCTTGACGCACTCCCCGACCAAACACAAAAGGTGCCGTCAGGGAAATCAGTTAATCTTCACCAGACACTCTGCAGAAGCGTACAGCATCTGGAGAAAGCCCACAAATTGTGGGCCGAAGCCAAACGCCCGCAGGGTCTGCATAAGGTAACGGTGATCCACTCTGTCAAACGCCTTCTCCTGATCTAGGGACAGGAAGGCGAGTGATAGACCAGTCCTCTGCGCGTAGTGGATCAGGTCCCGGACCAGAAAAATGTTGTCATGAATGCTCCGGCCCGGGAACGTATAGGACTGGTCGGGGTGAATCACCTCTGCCAGCATGGACTTGAGCCTCAGCAAAAGCGCTTTGGCTACAATCTTATAGTCCGTGCTGAGCAGTGAGACCGGTCGCCAATTAGAGATCTGACGGAGATCCCCCTTCGGCAGCAAAGACAGTATTGTCCGCCGACACGAAAGTGGCATCTCACCGATCTCCAGGGCTTCGGCTAGGACCTCGGTGAAATCAGGTCCCAGCATCTCCCAGAAAAACCGGAAGAACTCCACAGTCAGCCCGTCAAGCCCCGGCGCTTTTCCGCGGGACATGAGACTGAGGGCTTCAGAGAGCTCAGCCAGAGTCAAAGGTAACTCAAGCTGCTCCCTTCCATCCTCACCGACCGTGGGAAGCCCCTCCCATAAGACCCAGCATTTATCTGGCTGGATGGACTCCGGAGAGAAAAGATCTACATAGAATCTCCGGGTTCTGTCCCGGATGCTCTCCAGGTCAGTCAGAGGGGTACTGTCCTCTGCCAACAGGCATGTGATATGTCTACGGTTTCCCCTCTTTTTCTCCAGTGTGTAGAAGAGGCGCGACCAATCTCTCGAAGGAAGTTGATGCGGGATCGCACATATGCCCCCCGAGCTCTCCGATCTTCCAAGTCCCGGAGAGCGCACTTCCTCTCCACGTACATACTCTGCAGGTATTGGTCTCCCGCCACAGACAGCCGCTTCTCGAGATCGAGCACCTCCTCCCTGAGGGCCTCGATCTCAGCATCGCACCGCCCGCTGGCACCTCTGGTGTACTCCTGACATACGAGGCGCAGATGAACCTTGCCCACGTCCCACCACTGCTCTAACGGGGCAAAGTCTGACCTGCAACCTCTCCAGGCCATCCAAAAGTCTCGGACAGACGTCGCAAACCCCTTGTCCTCCAACAACGTATTGTTGAAATGCCAATAAGCGGCCGAAGGTTCTGCAGGTAGCAGCGTCACCGTCACGGACGCACAATTGTGGTCCGAAAACGGCGCCAGCCTAATGGCACTGGACTGGGCTCGCGACAGGCTGTGGCTGGAAATATACAGCCTGTCGATCCGGGACCAGGACATCCGTTCACCCCTAAACACCCTAACATGGGTGAACTCAGTGGATGCCTCAGGATGTTGTTCTCGCCAGACGTCTACCAAGGAGTAGCGGGTGATGACCTCCCGCAAGGCCGACGCAGAACACGGGTGTGGCTCCTGACCATTCCAGTCCTTCCGAGCCTCGAGGGTACAGTTAAAATCACCCCCGAGCACCACGTATTCGTCCGCGTCGACTGTCTCCAGGTATTCAGACATTCTGATGAAGAACTGCCTTCTCAGGGGTCCGGTGGCAGGAGCATACACGTTCAGGAAATTAAACGTGTAGTCCTTGTGTCGGACCCTGATATGCAATAGGTGACCTGGAACAACAGCTTTGGCAAGCAGAAGTTCTGGTTGAAAAGACTCAGAGAACAGGGTCACCACCCCACTAGATGTTGAAGTGAGATGGCTGAAGAAGACACTGCCTCGCCACTCCAAATGCCAGCTGGCTTCAGCCTCTGGAGTGGTATGGGTTTCCTGCAGGAAACTCACAGAATACTTCCCCTTCTGCAAAAAGGAGAGTACCTTGAACCTGCGAAACCCATCCTTTCAGCCGCTAACATTTAGCGTACCGATGCTTAACGCCATTGGTAATCAGGAGTTTTTTGTTTCCCCACAGGTGCTCAGGGTACTATACCCCGAGAAGCCTTTACGTGGTCTCACATCACTTTTTCAAACTTCAGGACACGAATATGGATAGCCCCAGAGATTTTGGCCTTGTGGTTGGCCTGATGTAAGCTCCGAGAGAATGGAGAATGACCGAGGCATCTTTCCACTTCTCAAGGGCCAACTTCACCTTCAAGTTTTTATGCTTGTGGAGGGTATCCTCTAGGAAAGCATCTAGCTCCTGGGCAGGGATAACAGGGGTCAAAGAGTCCACTGACTCCACGGTGCCAGAAGACTCCTCACTGAGCCCCAACTCCCTAAGCTCCTCTTGACTGAAAGGCTCAAGACCCTCACCCTCCCCTGCGGGGGTCTCTCTTAGTCCTAGAGTGGGTTCCCCCTTCGGTGTTTCCACGAGGGGGTCCACTAAATCCTCCACTTCCAACCACGGGGTAGGATGTTCAGGGGTATCTGGTGGCGGCATGGCAGAGGCAGCGGTTTCTGGAGTGACCTTTTGAACAAAAAAGGTACCCATTACCCTCCTGGTCTCCTCTATCGCCGTGTAAGTAAACGGAATGTTAGGGGCATCCGCCTCAATCACGGGAGGGCACTCTTCTGTAGGCACCCCAAGGAGAGAGTCTAGCCTGGCAGTCATCTTTGACAAAGACCAAAACTCCCCACCAAAAGGGCTCACGTCAGATAGCCTCCAGTTGAAATCCGAAGTGCTCACTAAAGCATCCCTACCTACACCTGCCTCCCCCCCTCCATCCTCAACCATGGGGGTCAGCCCTAGACCATCCCCTACTTCTGGTGACGCAAAACCTGACTCCGCCTCAGGTGCGACACTCGACGGCAGTACAGCCGGAGGGGGATCTTGACTGGCTCCAAAGATAGGTGCATTCGGCAAGGCAAATTCAAAGAAGCACAATTCTCCTGGGGATGCTCTCCAACCGGGAGGGGCGTTGAGAGGCACCCCAACGTCTATATCTATGGGCAAGGCCTCATGCTGCTGAGCATTTTTGCCTTCCACCCCAAAGACGCCGGGTACCTTCAGTTGTATTCCCTCCAGAAATTCGAGGGGGGGGGGGCTGTACGTGTGTAGGATCCGGTTTACACTGGCTAATCGTAACCAGTGGGCCGGACAGGACCACCTTTTGCGGAACTGAGGTTACGTTCCGCTTCAGAGATTTCAGAGGGTAAACGTAATATGGTTCACCCTCCTCTACCTCCTCAATCACCCTCTTATTTGTTTTAATTTTGCTCTTTCTGGGGATTGATTCCCCAGGAGAGAGTGCCGCTACCTCCATAATAGGAGCTTCCTCCTGCTCCCCCACACTCTGTACGGTGCTTAAATTGGGGGTAAGGTGTCCTTGGGGGGGGGACAGCGACAACAGAGGGTGACTGTTGTGGGGTGACTTTCCCTTTCTCCCTCTTTGTAGGGGGGATAGGTTCAGATGTCACTGTTTGAGTTGAGGCAGTGACATCTTCTGTGATCCCAGGGGGGACCTGGGCCCTTGAGGTCTTTCCCTTCTCCCTCTGTTCTTTGGGGAGAGGTTCAGATGTCACTGTTTGAGATGAGCCAGTGACATCTTCTGTGGTCCCAGGGGGGGCCTGGGCCCTCAAGGGCTTCCTTTCTCCCTCTCTTTGGGGGAGAGGTGCAGATGTCACCGCCCGAGATGGGGCAGCGACATCTGCTGTGGTCCCAGGGGGGGGGGCTGGGCCCCCAAGGGCTCCACCGCGGTGGGCGCAGCGGAACAGGGTATTTCCCCCTGGGGGGAGACAGTGATAACAGAGGGTGGTCGCTCCAGGCCGACCCTCTCTCCTTCTCTCCGCTCTCCAGGGAGAGGTGCAGAAGTCACTGTTCCAGATGGGACAGCGACATCTCTTGTGGTCCCAGGAGGGACCTGGGCCCCTGAGGGCCCCGCTGTGGTGGGCACAGTGGTACGGGGTGTCTTGGCAGAGGGAGGGGTGGGTGTAGGAGTTGGGATAGGTCCTCTGTTCCCTTTGGGGCAACTCCTACGAGTGTGCCCCAGCTCCTTGCACAGATAACATCTAATTCCCTCCGTGCCATAGAACACTGTGTACATTATGCCCTCGTAGGGCATCCTAAAAGAACCCTCCACAGATTCTGTGCTCCCCGGCAGCAGCACTTGTACCTGCCGCCTAAATGAGAGCACGTGCCTCAGCGCTCTATCCCTGCAGCCCAGCGGAATTTTTGTTATGGGAGACTTAATGTCTCCCAGGACTTGCAGGTGCAGCCGCATGAGGCTATCTGGGATGAAGGGGGGCACATTGGAGAGAATAATTCTAGTGCCTAACCCCTCCATGGGTTCTACAGGGATGTAGGTTTCCCCTACACTGATGCCTTTCTGCACCAGGTTGTGAGTGGCAGCCAGCGTACGGAGGAAGAAAATGCCTCTCCCGTACATCTTGCTGGCCGCCACCACAGCAGAGGGACCCACAATGTCTGCCACAGCCCTAACATAAATCTCCATGCTAAGGCCAGGTGACATTGGGCACCTCACCCCAAGCTTCCTGCTCAGACAGGGCGTGGCCCCAGCATTGTTATTACTGGGGTCAACGCCTGCAGCTACCACCTGCGCCCAAATTGGAACTGGGACTGCAGGGGTTAAACTGACAACAGGAGCTGGGGGAGGTGTAGCCAGGGCACAGGAAGTACCAGGCCTAGGGCTGTGGTTATTGCTCCTAGGGGCCCCAGTTTTTGGAGTCCGATGTCCAGGTGTGGCCCCTGTTGCTGCACTAGTCCTATTCCCCCCAGGCATGATGAAATAAGCCTCTAAGTAAGGGGATGAAATAGTGCTTAGGGAGAGAGATGCAGAGAGGTAACTGTCTCTTTTAGAACCAATTAACTATCTCTCTGCACAGGGAGGGAATGAAAACAGCTTTTAAAACCTGCTGTAATCTTCTCTTTCTCCCCTTAATTATTTAACTCTCTCTCTTACAAGAAACCACACACAAAAAAAGAAGGTTTTAAAGTAAGACACAGAGCTCTCAATTGAAAATGAAAAAGAAAGAAATCAGGCTTAAATTAAAGTGAAAACTGGAAGTAAAAAACAACCAGAGGTGGGGGAGGGGAGAGGGGTTGAGACTGCAATTCCTGCCAGCCAAATTGCAGCTTTGCTGGGTTGAAATACAGCAGCCTCTGGGTGAAAACAAAAACGGTTTTTAAACCTGAAAAAACCACCCGAACCCTCTACAAAAACCACTGTATACTCACAGTATACTCCCCCACTGATCCACACCAAAGTATACCAAAAAAGAAAGAAGAAAAAAAGAAAGAATACAACCTGATTCTTCAGCAATTGCCTGGGAGCTCTGAGTGGAAAAGAAGCAGGCTCCAGCACAGCTACACACAGGAAAACAGGGCCTATGCAGAACCCTTCCTTTTACCTCTGTGAAAAGGGAATGACCATTATAGGTCCTGTTCCTGCAGCAAAATGAAAAGACCTCCCAAGTTAAAAAGGTGAAGGAGGAGGAGTGAGCTCTGGGGGAAGGTGCCACCAGCCTTCAAACAACTGCTACCAGTCAGAAATTGATTAACACACATTCCCAGCTAGCTCAAACTCCCACACCCACCACATCATGAATATATATTTATGTCAACAAGAGAGCTACTGAGCAAGGCAATTGTATATAACAAGAGACAGTGGTGCCCAATGCTACATCCCATTGACAAAACATATATTGTAAAAAGTATAAAGTTAAATACTTCAATTATAATATTAAATACTTGGTTATTTAGTTAAACCCTTTGGCCAAAGCGTCGTAAGCCTGCATACCAACGTCAAGGTATAACCATATTAATGCAGGTCCTACACTACGCTGTGAACCCTTGTTATATACAATTGTCACGCTCAGTAGCTCTCTTGTTGACATAAATATATATTCATGATTTTGTGGGTGTGGGAGCTAGCTGGGAATGTGTGTTAATTTATTGCATTATTATGTATTTATTTATTTTATTTATTTATAAAATGTTTTACCAGGAAGTAATACATTGAGATTTACCTCTCGTTTTCAAGTATGTCCTGGACATAGTTAATATGACAAATAATACATGGTTACAAATACAGTTACATAAATGAACAGGGTATACATTATATACAATACATTGCATGCACATATATTCATGCAGAATATCTCACCATAACGCTCCAAACTTTGCTACATCTGTAATAACGCTCCAAACTTTGCTACATCTATACCTTACAGCATTCGAAAACTTCAAAGAGAGACTTAAAAAAACAATTGTACTATTTGGTAAATGTGTAAAAATCATTGAATATTTTAAATTGATTTCCCTAGTGTAGAGATAATTGTCTTATAACACCATCAACTACTGCAGTATCACCATTTAACATCTTTGTTACTTAAAGGGTTACATTGAAAATATGAGGAAAATAAATACTTACAGATTTTTTAAAGATCCAAACAATCAGATTATAATCGTAGATGCGAAGGAAGCTTTCAACTTGATGATTTATACAATGGAAAAGGTAGATTTTCAGGTAATTCTTTAAATACATTGAAATCCTTTGTAAATCTCCTATTGTGAGTGTTTCAACAAATTGCTTCCACTTCCCATATTACAATTGGAATTCTGAGTCGCTTATTATCAGCCATGCGCTGTTATTAATGATTTCCATAGGGGAGCTGTTCATTATACTTGAAATATGTGGGGAATATTTACCATACAAGAACAAGGGGTAATAGAAGTCAAAGGTACAGCAATTCTCAAAACACTTTGCTTGCAATTGTTAACTGTAGTTTATTTCAGTGACTGTATTTACTGTACATTATTTACAACTGCATATACTATGGCAGTACTCTCCAACAAGTTTCAGTGGGTTCAGTATTAAATATAATTTTAGCTAAAATGTTGGGGCAGTGGTAGGCATGAGTGGTATGATAAAGTCATGAAGGGGCTATCAGAGCATTGGGGATCAGCAGTGGGAGATATTGGAGGGGGGCCTGTTACACATGGACAGGGATATGACAGAAAGGTACAATGAGAAGCATGGGAGGTGGGGTGAAATGGGAGTGGGGGCAGTGGGGGACATGAAGGGAGGAACCATGGGAAACATGAGCAGAGATCAGTAGGTGGCATGAGAGTGGTTCAGTGAGAGATATTGGAGCAGGAGCAGTGAAATATATGGAAGTGGGGGCAGTGAGAGACACTGGAAGAGGATGAGAAATATATTGCTCTGTCTCTCTTTCCTAGGTTTGAAGTAGCAGGTGATACTATTACTGCATCTAGCACCTAATCAGGGCTTCTCTCTACCCCTTGTCTCAACGTCTTCTGGAGGGTGCTCTAATTAATATCCTCCCACTCCTCTCTTCTGTATGTACATATGTACAATTGTATTTATATACAGATGTAGCCACAATTTTATTTTTAAATACTGGTACTGCAGAATATTGTGTTATAACACTAAGGGGGCTATGCACTAAACAGTGAGCTTTTGCGTTCGCATTTTGTGTCCATACTTAAAAAAATGAAGCCAGAGGCGGGATTCACTAACAAGTGAAGTGCATTTTGTTAAGGCAGATCACAAAACTGCTATATCACGCAAGCTGGTTTTTTCCCCCCTGCTATCGTGCTTAAACTTGTAATGCAGGATAGCTGATAGAAAAAAAAGCCGCCTGTAAGAGTTGCATGGAGACGCTGCGTCTCCATGAACGGTTCTTACAGGTGATCGCACAGTAAAAATATAGATTTTAATAATAGTGTACATGTGATTGGGGTCTCCTGAGCTGAACCGCATTGGTTTCGGCCTCGTGGACCCCCTACTTCATGAGATACAGGCCCCGTTATGGTTACCTGATGAAGGTCACGTGTGACTGAAACGTGTACTGGTAGGACTATTCCATCCTGTTACTGCCCCATGTTGCACCTCATGTGCTGTGCCGGTTGGGTTATTCTGCCAGAGAGTGCCTAGTGCTTAGTGCGGGTCGCTGGATTACTGACTTTGCTAGAGCCAGCACATCTAGCCACCACATGCGGGGTACTCTGTGGAGGAGGGGAACACCTCCACATACAAGAGCTGCAAGGGGGAGAGCTGACCATCTTCAAGGTCTTTTTGGAAGCAAGAGCACTGCATAACCAAACAAAACACATCAATAAATAAATGAAAGCCCAATTAAAACACCATCAGACAAAATCAAAATAAAAAAAAGAAGCCACTGAAATAAACAATTTAAAACACTACTAAAAATGCCATTGTACTAAATAAAATAAAAAAATAATTAGGCCAAACATTTCTAAACAAATAAGCAAAATACATTTAAAATACATTTAAAATACATACTGTAAAAGCAAGCATTTGGCAAAACAACCATTGCTTGTCCCTGTATTTATATATATATTCATAAAGAGACATACATACATACAGTGGCAATGAATGGGCATTAAATAAAAATCCAGTACCAATGCAAATACAATGAAAAAAACATTTGTTTCCTTACCTTTAGATGTCTTCACCTTTTCCTTACCTTTTAGATGGGGCATCGGATGCCAGTGTCGCCGCCATTTTTAAAGCATCCGCGTCACATGACGTGGGACATTTAAATAATGGAGATACCGGCATTCCATACCTGGGCCTGTAACTCGGGAAGCAGGGGGTCCCAGAGGCTGAAATCAATGTGGTTCATCTCAGGAGACCCCCTGCTCCAGTACACAAATAATAATAATTAAATTAAAGCAGCTTCATTACCATAGCAGCTATCCGCTATGGTAATGAATATTTTTTTATTGTTATGTGTGTTTTGATTCTAGTGTACATGTGCAGGGGGTCTCCTGAGCTGAACCACATTGGTTTCAGCCTCGGGGACCCCCTACTTCATGAGATCCAGGCCTCGTTATGGGTTGCCAGTATCCCCCTGCTGGATTTAAATCCCCTGGTCACGTGACGCGGAAGCTTTAAAAGCACTGGGGATTCCGGCACCCCATAATGGGGCCTGTATATCATGAAGTAGGGGGTCCCCGAGGCTGAAACCAATGCGGTTCAGCTCAGGAGACCCCCTGCACATGTACACTAGTATTAAAATTAATAATGTTACTGTACGATCGCCTGTAAGAGCCGTGCATGGAGACGCAGCGTCTCCATGCAGCTCTTACAGGCGGCTTTTTTTTCTATCAGCTATCGTGCTGTAGAATTCCCATTCACAGGCCACACGATACAGCAGTTTTGTGATCGGCCTGAACAAAATGCACTTCACTTGTTAGTGAATCCCACGTTTGGCTTCATTTTTTTAAGTATGATCACAAAATGTATACACATACGCAAAAGCTCACTGCTTAGTGCATAGCCCCCATAATATCACAGCATTTCAATAGGATATAATGGCAGTGATAATGCAGCATATAACAGAATACCCCACTATAATGGCCAATATGAGCAATAACCCTCTAACTGAGCTGTAGCTTTAACAATGTTTGCAGCAATAGAGATAAGAGCAGTCTCTGTTGCTACAGAACTAGTCTTAAGCTTAAATGGACAATATTTAAAGGCCAAATGGCAGGAAGCAACTGATTGGAGGGTAAAGGGTGAAGTTCTGATGAGCATTTAGTATGCCTCCTGCTGCCTCCTTATCAGGGACAGAGGCCAAAGAAAGTCAGAAGTCTGCGAGCCACTTTAAAGTCTCCAAGTTGAAGAGTCTTGCACTACAGGCTACTTTACCACTTGGCTTATTCTATGCAAAAGCTAAACAATAGGCAGAGTTTGAACATATAGCATGACTATGTATTCATAAATTCACTGCTACAGTACATGCATCCATACAGTATGTGATTGATGTTGTGCAGCAGATAACTGATGATATTCCATTAAAAAGGGAAAATCCAAAATTCATGGATGATAGATTTAATTTACATGATTTCCCTCTTTACGTAGGGAAAAATTAGGAGCAAATGTATGAAGTGACCCTGCTGGGACGTCTATGGTTAATGTATGGAAGTCATAGGTATTTAAGGGGTTAACGTTCTTCTTTCAGTGTTAATGCATTTGTTATAACATATAGAGTTCCCAAAATATATAGCTGGAAACATAGAATGTTGAATAGAATGCTTGGGGTCATTGTACACCTTAGTCTATTTCAAAACATATCTTAGCATTTTCTATGTTGACATTGGCCTTAGGAGGTTTCTGAATATAAAATATAGGATCTATGAAACTGGTGACAAAACGATGCCACAAATATGCTTAGGAAAAACATTGCAATCCAATGTTCATGTTATTTACTGAATTAATATATGTGGTGCACTGTTTTGCCACAAATTGATTCTTAAATTGCAAGACATTATTATTACTATCTATTTTCTAATACTTTTCAAAAATACAGTTAGAAAAATACTCTTGTTATGGTCAACACATTTATTTAATAAATGTTTTACCTCCTGGGCACAGAGCTATAATGTAACAATAGATGGTTACATTAAACGGTCAATTCACAGACATTTCATGGACGGATAGAGTTGGAAAATTGGGTACAAGTGATAAAAGGCCTGGTGAGTTTCAGATTTAAATATAGAAGCTTTAACATCACCAAACACCAGCGACCATCAGCAGACAGCTCACACCCTTCAGCTGCTATTTAATTGCACCAAAGGCTTTCCGTCTTTGGGGCAACACCGATGTACACTGAAGGGGTTCAGATTGATGCCACTGTGGATTCAAAGTCCTTTGTCTTCCTGGCTCATTAACATTCCAGTGGGTTAAGTTGACATTCCACATAGTACAAGCAAAAGCAGACATTAACCCCTAGCACAGTGGTTCTGTGTAGAGGGGAGCCGCTCTTGGGGAACCCCATAAGGCGCCCGCCTTTGGGGAGACACAGATGTACACATAACTAGTAGTCATCTCATACATTTTCTTATGTAAATAATGTTTTTATATGTAGGCAAGTGTAAAAATGGTGTACATATCTTTCTCATGCTGGCAGTAATCCTGGTAAGTAGGCAGGCCTCACTGGCAGCGCCCTGGTTTGGGCTTCCCCGGTTTGGGAGCGACGTTCTGACGTTACCCAAGATTACCCGGCATTTAAAGCCGAGTTTCAACAAGTATTCGATTCTCCCGCTCGTCGGGAGATGGCATCTTTTTCTCTCCTCCAGATCACTCAGGGAACGGCGAATGGTGACACAGTATGCTGTGGAATTCCGGACTCTAGCAGCCGAGACTAACTGGGGACAAGAGGCTCTCGTCTCCGTATTCTGGCAAGGCCTGGCAGATCCCATCAAGGACGATCTCTCTTGCTCTGAGCGTCAGCGCACTCGCTTCCATAACTTTCAAGTTCCGTTCTGCAGTACTCCCAGCAACACTCCTGCTCCCCCAAGTGCTACCATATCTCTTTGTCCTGCACTGGAGTTGCCAGAGCCAATGCAATTGGGGGTACAACGCATCCGCACACCGATACTGCAGTTCCGCCACGCCGAGGGATTGTGTTTCTACTGCGGATCCATGGAACATCTGGTTCGGGAGTGTCCACTGCGTCCGGGAAACGGGAACACCCACTGAGTACAGAGGGGCTCTCTCTGGGTGTAATGTCTCCACGTCCCCTTTCTAAAGGTGAACTCCCTAAGAAACTTACATTTCCAGTCTCCCTTTCAGGTGATAAGTTCAAGACTTCTACCGCCGCTTTCATTGACTCAGGAGCTGGAGGAAACTTCGTGGATCTTGAATTCGCCAGGTTAAACCGCATACCACTCGTGAGAAAGAAGGTTCCCATCGCACTCGTCGGTATCAATGGACGTCCTCTTACCCCGGCCCACATCTCCTTAGAGATGGCTCCTTTGCTTCTGTCCTCACATCTACAGTACACAAGGAGACCTTAGTTCTCGATGCCATTCACGCTCCTGGGATACTCATCACCCTTGGTCTTCCTTGGCTTCAGCTTAACAATCCTCTCATTGTCTGGACTTCCTCTGCTCCCATTTCCTGGAGGCCAAGGTCAGGGCGAGACTCATCAACTGCTGGCCAATACCTCTGTTCCCGAAGTTATTCTACCTTCCGTTTACCATAAATTCCGGGACGTTTTCAATAAGGTACAGTCAGACCTCTTGCCGCCACACAGGACATACGATTGTCCGATCGACCTAGTTCCAGGTTACTCCCTACCCAAGTCCAAGACCTACCCCTTGTCATTACCAGAATCTCAAGCTATGGATGAATATATCCAGGAGAATCTCAAGAAAGGCTTTATTCGTCACTCCAATTCCCCAGCAGGGGCTGGGTTTTTCTTCGTCAAGAAAAAGGACGGGTCGTTGAGGCCTTGCATCGACTACAGGGGTTTAAACCACATAACTATTAAAAATCGTTACCCCTTCCCCTTATTACCGAACTGTTCGATAAATTACAGGGGGCCAAGATTTTTTCCAAGTTGGATCTGCGTGGTGCCTATAACTTGGTGCGCATCAGGAAGGGGGATGAATGGAAGACGGCCTTCAACACGCGTAGTGGACACTACGAATATCTGGTAATGCCTTTCGGCTTATGTAATGCTCCCGCTGTCTTCCAGGATTTCATCAACGACGTCTTTCGTAAGGTACTCAATATTTTTGTTATTGTATACTTGGATGATATCCTGATTTTTTCCAAAGATCTCCAGGACCATATACGCCACACCTCCTACGTCCTTTCCCGTCTCCGTGAACACCATTTGTACGCCAAACTGGAGAAGTGCACTTTTCATCAGACCTCTACTCCGTTCCTGGGGTACATCATTTCCGATGAGGGCTTTATGATGGACTCCGGTAAACTTCAAGCAGTCACTGAATGGCCAAGACCCAACTCTCTCAAGGCCATACAACGTTTTTTAGGGTTCGCTAATTATTATCGTAAGTTTATACAGAGTTTTTCCACCATTGTGGCACCCCTTGCTGCGCTCACCAAAAAAGGAGCCATCTCCACCTTCGAGACACTCAAGGAAGCCTTTATATCCGCACCTATTCTCCGTCATCCCAACATTGAACTTCCCTTCGTCCTGGAGGTTGACGCTTCTGATTGCGGCGCTGGTGCCGTTCTTTCTCAGAGACCCACGACCCAAGATAAGTTACATCCCTGTGCATATTTTTCCAAAAAATTCTCGTCTGCCAAAGAGGAACTATGACGTGGGTAACAGGGAACTTCTGGCCGTGAAGATGGCTCTTCAAGAGGGGAGACACCTGCTGGAGGGGTCTAAAGAGCTGTTTACTATTCTCATGGACCACAAGAACCTTCTTTATATAGAGAACGCTCGACGCCTTGGTCCACGCCTTGGTCCACGACAGGCTCGTTGGGCTCTTTTTTTTTCTCGATTCGAATTTCACCTTTCCTACTGCACCGACACACTTTATTCGAGCAAATACCCGGTATGTACTTGGCAGATACCTGGAATGCGCCACTCCTCACCTCTAACAAGCCCCGTTGCATTTGCCTTCCCAGCCTGGGTTCATGCCTGGCTGATGGGCGGCTGATCTGTTAAATGATAATTATTAGGATTTAATAGGCTGCAATGCTTCGCGTGTCTACCAGATGGCATAAATTCATGAATTGTAATGCAGTATATATATATATACTGTGCAGTATTGCAGCCAGCGGGAATAAAATGCTTCAATCCCTGCTTGGAAAATAACTCAATGCACTCGGGCAGAAAACAGTCACAAACCTCAATACACCCGGGTATACCCGAATTCGTGGGACTAGCCAAGCTCGAATAAAGTGTGTCGCCAGTGTATATCCCCGGGACCAAGAACGTAAAGGCAGGCGCACTCTCCCGTATACATTCTTCTGAAGAGAGGCCAGAGGAATCTTTGGAGACTATCCTTCCACATGAGAGGATTCTCGCCACGTCTTCTTTCAAGAATCTTGACAAGATTTTGCACTCCCAAGGACGCATTCCCAAGGACTTGCTCGTTCCCGACAACAAACTCTTTGTACCTTCCAAATTTGTTCCAGAGGTCCTGTCTTGGGGTCACTCCTCTAAATCTGCAGGTCATCCAGGTTTTAAGAAGACTACTTATCTCATACGTTGGAATTTCTGGTGACCACGGATGTCTCAAGATATTTTGGAGTTTACCCGCGCCTGCCCCACGTGCGTTCAAAGCAATTCTCTCCGTCAAAAGCCTCAGGGTTTTCTGTTACCCCTTCCAGTTCCCGACGCCCCGGGTCCCACATTTCAATGGACTTCAACGTGGAGTCGCCCAGGTCCAGAAGAATGAACACTATCTTGGTGGTCGTGGACAGGTTCTCGAAAATGTCCCATTTCATTCCACTTAAAGTATTACCCACCTCCCCCACCCTTGCTGATATTTTTACGGAGCAGATTTTCCGGATTCATGGGATCCCTTCGTCCATTGTTTCTGACAGAGGTTCTCAGTTCGTATCCAAATTTTGGAGAGCTTTCACGAAGAGATTGGGCATCTCTTTTTCTTTCTCTTCCGCCTATCATCCTCAGTCCAATGGACAAACGGAGAGAATCAATCAATCCCTGGAGAAGTACCTGAGATGTTTCATATCCGATTTCCAGGATGATTGGGCTCAACTCCTCTCTGTAAGGAATCCACTCATGGCTTTTACTATAGCCTTGCAGACATCTGCAGTTGCAAGCTTCCTCTGGCAATTAATGGCACATGTGCTGTCTCTCATTGCAGCTTCTGCTCTGTGCCCTATCATTGGAGGAATGCTCACACACCCTCCTCCTGTGATTGGATCTCCGCCCTTTATACCCTGGGTGTTGGCCCTGAAACAGTGCCGAGCATAATTCCTACCCTGGACGTTACAGTCTCTGCCACAAGCCGCTCTGGCTTGTATCCTGGTGTACTGACTTCTCTAGTTCTTATCCCTAGTTCCTAGTTCCTAAGGCTGCCTGCTAGTTCCATGCGGGGGCCCGTTGCTGAGTTCTCTGCTGAAGCATTGTTTCCTGTGGCCGCCTGCTAGTTCCATGCGGAGGCCCGTTCCTGACTTTTCTGCTGAAGCGTTGTTTTCTGAGGCCGCCTGCTAATCCCATGCGGGGGCCTTTTCCTGACTTCTGTGCTGAAGCGTTGGTTTCCCGACGCTGCCCTGCGGTGTACTTCGGCCAGCCTGCTGTCTCCTCCTTCTGAGACCGGCGTCATTGGCCGAGGCCGCTCCTCACGAAGAGGCCACTCCCGCGCTCACACTGCTAAGCTGAAGCGGGGAACTCCTGACTACCTGTTGTCGAACTCCTGCTTGAATAACGACGATGCTGCCTTCTCCAATCCTGACCCTGCTACGTACGACTACGAACTGCGCACTCCGGATCAGTCTGCGCGGACTAAGGTCGGTGATTATATAACCCCACCTCAGCTCCGCGGTCCGGTCCTGGTTTGTGGCGAGCACAATCGTAACACTCTCTTGGGCAGAATATGCCGTCAATTCTGCCAAAAACGAGTCCACCCGGGAGTCACCCTTCTTTATAAATTATGGGTTCCATCCTCCCTGTCTTCCCATCCCCAACATCCCTTCTGGAGTACCAGCCGTAGATGAACGCATTTCTTCCCTCCAAACCGCATGGTCCAGGATTCAGTCTACCCTTCTCAACTCCTCCCGCAGATCGAAACTACAGGCCGATCGTCGTCGTTGTTCGGCGCCCAGTTACAAACCAGGGGATTTGGTATGGCTCTCCTCTAAGAATATCCACCTCAAGGTACAATCTCCTAAACTGGCACCTAAGTTCCTGGGTCCCTTCCCTATTTGCGAACAAATCAATCCCGTGGCATTCCGGCTCCAACTACCACCCAGTATGAAGATTCCCAATGTCTTTCATGTGTCCCTCTTAAAACATTTATCTCCAGTCACTTCTTTCCGGATCAGACTCGTAAACCGGATCCCATTACTGTACAAAATAACGAGGAATATGAAGTTCACTCTCTTTTGGATTCTCGCCTATCCAGGGGTCAGCTCCAGTTCTTGGTGCAGTAGAAGGGCTTTGGCCCTGAAGAGAGATCCTGGTACCTTCAAAGGACATTCATGCCCAGGCCCTTCTTATGTCCTTCAGGAAAAAGTTTCCAGAGAAACAGTTCTTTGATCGTCCTGAGGCCGTTCCTGAAGAGGGGGGTACTGTCAGGAATCGGCGTTCTCCACGTTCCCCACACAAAGCACCCCTTCCCGCAGGGAGTCCCTGGACACACAAAACAAACCTTCATTACCGGCCTCCATGGCTCCTCGCTCCTGCCGCCGTCGCGGGATCACTCCCCTCGGCGATTCCTCTGCTCAGCGCCGGGCGCGCCCACGCCCTCCTGCACGCACACCTGCACACACACCTGCACCATCCACTGGCTCGTTTCACACGCGTACACGAGTTACGGAGCACGCTCAGTCTGCACACTCTTCTTCCCGTCCCCTGGACCTCAGGCTCCGCTCCCGCACACTCCACGGGCATACTCAGGTTACCAACAAGACTCACCTGGCCTGTTATGCCTGCACCAATCTGCAGTGTCTCCCTGTAGCTCTTCCTGTCCCGCCTCCGTTCCTAATTGGACCTTCCTGCTTTATCTAGCTCCTCTTTGCTCTCAGTCTTTGATCGACATAGTCTCTGTATGGAAGTACTTCTGGGTTCTCTCAGTGTTTTAACAGGTTCTGACGCGGCTTGTACGACAACCCCCTCTGGCTCTTGATCTCGGCACTCCTTGGACAACGCTCACTCTGGTAACCCCTTGAACACGGCTTGGACAATGACCTATCTCCACTCTCCACTCCCTGACTTCGGCGAGGCATCCTTCACTCTATCTCTACAACTGGTACCGGCAAGTATTGTCTACCTTATTACACCTGGCCTGGCAACGCTTCATACCACACTCCGGACATGCTCCCTTTGCTGCGGGTGCGTGTATTACCACTTCCCCCTTCAGCTCAGGGTACGGGTCTGGTCTGCGGGCAGCACCGACGTAACAATAACATCACAACAATTAGAATTACATCAATTTCACCATTTACATTTTTTGCTAAAATTATGCTTAATATTTTCTAAGCATTTGCCATCATGCATTGAACATAGTAAGAACTTGGACAGGTCCAGGTACGGACAGGCATCACACCACTGGCATGTGATCCAATCAGAACCCTCCAAGCATGACAATCCAAACTGCCATTAGGCCTGCACCTGGATTGGCTAAAATTGTATCTATCCAGGTTGCAACTGCAAGCTAGGCCCTGTGCAGAAGTTTAACCCCAACACTGCCTGTTCTTATCATGACTTATAGTGTTAGGGCCAAAGGAAAGGGTATAGCCAGGGGCACTAGGCTACACTTGTGTAGCCCTCTTTCTCCCCCCTCTCTGGGAAATGTACTGCTACCAATGTGTTCTGTAGCTGCTGTTCATACCTATGAGGTAAACAGGAGGCAGAAGATCTCTGCGATGGTGTGGGGAGGACATCAGGACAGGTTCACGATGATTCTTTAGTGGTCAGTGCCTCCAGTTCAAGAGGATCCTGAGGGTTCAGGATGAACCAATGGACACTTCCTCTTCTTTAACTATTCATGCTTCAAAGACTACACCAGGTGCTGGTATGAATGAGGTTAATTCAGTAACGAAGTACATTTGCTGGATTTTTTATCACTGTACCCTATCCCAGCAGTGTGCAAACTTTTTGAGCTGCGGCCCCCTTCCTGGGAGCCGCAACGTTCGCGCCACCTCTCCCGATTGCTCGGCATCAAATGACGTCGCGGGTCATTTGACATCATGCCACGTGACCCCACGTGTCATTTGACGCCGCGTTGCCATGGCAATGCATCGCCAAAGACCCGGCTGGTAGCAGGTAAGTGAGTTACAGGGGCCTCACACCTCCCCCGGCATTTAATTTAAATGCCGTGGGGAAGAGTGTGGGGCCTCTGTAACCGCCTGCACCCCCCCTGGAGGTGCGCCCACCAGTTTGCGCACCGATGCCCTGTCCCATCAAGGACTAGGCCTCACTTCTCTAGTAGAAGACTCTCTTTTCAAGGTCTGCATACCCTGGCTTTTCTTCCAGAAGCACTCCTCACTCCTTAGAGGTTAGCACAAGAACTCTCTCCTCCTCCCCTTACTCTACACTATAGGGAAGAGCACCCCCCTCCTTCCTGTGGGGAGTGGCTAGTTAGCTGGCTTATTCTTGTCATAGGCCCCCCTTATTTCAATGACAGTATGCTCTTAACTTTATTGTTCATGCCTGCCAAACAATAAAACAATACACACTGAACGTAGAGCAGACCCCATAGGAATCATGCCCCTACTGCCACACACATTATGGGGACTTACAGGTTAACCGGTGTCAGGGGATGATAGTTCAAGGGGACTTGGCTCCACTTGTTTCAGAAATATCTAGCTTCAATGTTAATGCAAATTCTAATATTGCCTGTTTCAATTGGCTAGCATTCTTGTGGCCATTTTATTCACACAATAATTTTATCAAATATACTTTACTTCATAATCTGGACGGTTACATCCGAATGAGCAACATGACAAATTTTCAAGTGATATGTAGCTTCGATGTTTATGAAAATGCTAACATTGTCTATTTACAGATATAGCAGGCGGTATTTCAGCCGCTGGTGCATGCTAAAAGGTTCAAAAGCTTGGAAGCCTCCCCTTATTATCACACATCTAATGTTATTAAGTGGTGTCTGCTCCTAGTGGTGGATTGGGTGTGTCACGCTGAAACTCGCTAGTGGGTTCAATAACGGCTGCTATGTACAGTATATCTATACATTGGCCACCAGCTTGGCGGACATTTTAATGGCCCTATTTTCACAATAACCCCCAAGAATCATACACACAGCCCCCCCCCAAGAAACAAACCACACATACACACATAAACTTTACCTTTGGGTGCGTGAGTGATGACTAATAAAGGATGTTGTATTCTGTCCCAGTTTGTCAAGTTCAAAATATGGTCACCTTATGCTGGCGGGGACTAGGTCATGGCGAGATGGCCACAACCAAATATCCCATTCTGTTCTGTGTGTCCTCCTGTCCCTGCTTCCTCTGCTGATTTGGACCCCGGTGTCCGAGAAGACAGGGCCAATGCCAAACAGGAAGCCTCAGACAGCTTCCCTACAGCTTCCCTACAGCTTCTGCAGAGTGGGGTATTTTTGAGATGCCATATTTGAAGTGGAGGTTCCCTACCCCCCTATCAAAGGCCTTTGAGCCCCCAGCAAGTCACAGGGGGGCCATCAGATGGTCAGGAGTGTGAGGAGGGACCCAAATCCGAATTTGAGGCAGAAATGTGTTTTGTTTTCCAGCAGCATTTATTTAATCGTATGCCAAAACTAATGAATATGCTGGGTCGATTTATGTTGTCTGAGATAAATCCATTCCAGCATACAGTATTCAGTTAGTTTTATTTTAGATCGAATGTATGGTCATATTTGATATTGCTATTGATGGATCTATCGTGATTTATAAATAATAACATTTAAACATGCAAATAGGCATATTTACCAGGTATCTCAAGTGTATTCACAAAAATACTGTAGTATCTCTCCAAATGTTGTAATGAGATTTTTTATTTTGGTAGATACTGTATGTAAGTCAATTGCTACTCTACTAACTAGGACTTTCTCTGTCAACAAAAATTTGCTCTAAAACAATGGTCAATCTCGCATTAGTCACAGAGTGCTGCGAATATTTCACACATCACACGTTTTTTGATTGATTATTTATGTACAGCATGGTGCGGAAGACACATTTTCTTTTTTTGTAAACAGTTTTATTATACAGAGAAGGCAGAATAACCACAGACAATTCCCTTTTGAGGTAACAAATATATACAAACATATCCCAAGTAATTTATATCAAATGACGTGCTGTCAGTAAGTCAATTATGCTACACTGGGCAAACATTAAGAAACCACAGCATCATGATAACAATAAATTATTCATTTTGATGGAGACACGCAAACAAGGATCATGTTCTTAAGTGAAGCAATAAAGACAGAAATTATTTAATACATGGAATAAACTGACAGAATCTCTTCTTTCCTATATTTAGTACAAATTCAAAAGGGTAACAATGCCTCTATGGATTATGCTATTATCTGTTTAACGTTCACTTTTGTATTAAGACTTTGTTAAAACCTCCCTAAAATGCTGTATTTCATTGAATTTATTATTATTTTCTATATGTGAATTCTTTAAAAATGTAGAATTGACCAGTCGTGTGGAATAACTAAGCACAACAGAATGGAATCTTGAATTTCAAGATCTAATTTGCATTCTGAAGGAGCAGCTCAGTGAGTAAAGAGACTGACTGAGAACAGTGACACCGAGTTTGAAGCAGGGGAGCCTGGCTCAAATCCTGGTGTCAGTTCCTTGTAAACTTGGGCAAATCACTTTATCTCCCTATGCCTCAGGCACCAAAAAGCTCTATGGGGCGGGGAAATGTACCTGAAATTTCTGTACAGCACAACATGCACTAGCAGTGCTATTAAAAAAAAAAACAATTATTATCATATTCTGTAGAAACTCAATAACATGTCTATGTGATTTAATGAATATGTAGTGCATATATTATTCTTCATTATTATTCATCTTATTAAAGTGTATTTCTTGCAAATGTAAGTTTCCTCTGAACAGTATAATCAGGTAGGAGTTAAAAAAAAAAATCAAGATACTGCAAGTCATTTTTTTATAGCTATATCAGTATGATTACCATAAGTCTAGGCCAATAAACTCAAAAACAGACAGTATTATACTGTAACCACATCCATCACCAAACAACAAAGGTTAAAGCTATCCAGCTTTTAGGAAAAGTGACAACTTATTTTCACTTCAGATTAAATTAGAAGCGAGGGAATACAATTTCAAGGAAGCAGCTCTCATGAACCACATCTTACTACAGCAGCAGAGGCTTTCATGATGTACCAGACTTGCCCTTTTCCCTGTTTGACCTAATGGTAAAGCATGCCTGACAGACACCGTGAGCTCGTCTCGCCCTACTTGTACAAAACAGACTCAGAAACTGGTATATTAAAATGCTTAATGTTTTAAATACAGATGTAGCTACCTATTTATCTCTTAATGCCCGTCTATTACAGACAGGTGGAACCCAGTAGGATTCACACAGCGCATGTCCAATTCAAACGCAGGGACCCCCGCTGTGTTAATCCGATGGGCCATTACAGCCTGCTGTGGACCATCTCACTAAGTTTTCGGTAAGATGGCCACGCTTTTATCCTGTGATGCAGTAGAGAACAGGCAGCTACATCTGTATAAAATGGAAGGGAAAATGGTATAAAATGTACAACAAATACAACAGTTGTTGTCCACTTTTGGCTGGGTTCCTTGAGTTCACTGGCATTTGCATACCCTATCCTCTGCGTCTAGGATTTAAGAACCACTACAACAAGCTACAGTACTACGGCACCAGAATTAGGATAGTAGGTGAGCCCATTACATATACAGGGCTTAACAGGGCTCTGTCCACACACATTTTCCCCAAAGCTATTCAGCCTACCTGGCTGAGGTTGAGGTTGTAAAATGTATACTATATGTCTATTGAGTTCAACCTTTGTTAATTGGCTGAGATACTCATCATATAAATATAACTACTGTATAGGATTACCAGTTGTTACTTCGCACTCACAATTCTGTCTCTGCTGATTCCTGGCAGGACTCACCTCGTACAAGCTGTGACGGTAGGGGTAAATGTGACTGCTTTTAATAAAGGTCAAGCCTGCCATTACCCATACCTGTCAGTAATAAATATGAATTATGTTTGTCTATCTATCTATCTAATCTGTATTGTAAACCTAGTTCCAGCACTTCAGGAACCAGGGGCTAATGTTATGTTCAGCTGGAATGTTGCAAATTGGTCTGTGCTTTTCTAAGGAACTCTTTGCATGTAACTGTGTTTGTTGTTGCATTTCCACCCACCAATCAGGGCTGGGTCATATTGCAAACACCTGGGAGGAGGGAGACCCCTAGCTAGATCAGATATGTTCAGCTCAACTTTAGCTGTGAGCTCAGATTTCTTTAGCTGAGGCAGCTGGAAAGAAGCTGTGAGTAACTGGGAGAAGCTGCAGATGATTCTGCAGGAAGAAAGAACAGGGGAAATCTCTTTTGGGAGGTTCATTCACCCATGTCTACAGGGTAACCCCAGTTTCCCAGTTGTAAGTGTGTGTGTGAGTGTGTGTGTGCGTGCGTGCGTGCGTGCGTGTGTGTGTAAATAGTTGTGGATATTTCTTTTCCCAATAAATACATTTTTATTAGCTCTGTTTTTCTGTCTGGTGAATTGATCCCTGGTGTGATAGTCCTGTTCTCCCATGACACAGGCGACAGCAGCTCTTTTGCCTCCCACTTGGATGACTCATGTTTTAGGAGAGGCTTAACTCCTCTCTGGGCTTCTATGGCTAGCCTACTGATGATATCAGTAATGTTCCTTGTTGTCCCCTGTGATACAATCTGCCTTTTTCTAGGCTTGTTTCAGCAGGCTACTTATTATGATATCAGCCCTGCTCACTTTTACTAGTAATAATATAATCTAGCCTGTTTGCTGTCCTTATAGTTCCTGCATCCTGTTTGTCCTTTGCCTTTATTTTGTGTCAGACTGAATGCCTTTGCCCATGCTTTTGCTGCAGCTTCTGTTCCTCTAACTGTTCTGTTTGGAATCCTGTACTTATATTAAAGGCACTTGCTGGTAATCTGGTTTGTTCCTGTTTGATCCCTGATCCCTGGTCTCAGTCCCTGCCCTCCTGTTGCCGACCCAAACAATCTTTGCCTGCTCTGTCCATAGAGGCCCTACCCGCTCAAGGAGTCTCCCTCATGACAATGTGTAAGAGACATCTGTGTGTGCATTCATATAGCGCAGTATGTATAGACATGTCTTTTAGCACTCATGGGAAGAGAGTTCTCTTGTTTCAGAATAGTCACTCAGGAAGCTGCGGTCTCGGTTTAGGCCACCACTAAGTGTCCCGCACAGTTGCATACATTTGTATTTCAGTTTTCTTAAATTACCTTTGAGTATGACCACCTTCAGATCGTTCGCAGACAGGACTGTCTGTTGTTCTGCATGTGATGCTGTGGTGAGTGTATATATGATAGAGAGGTTGAAGAATGCCTATACATATACAGTACAGCTGAACCCCATTATAACGCGGTGCTCGGGGTCCACATAAAGAGACCGCGTTATAACCGGGATTGCAAAATGGCCACCATGTGAGGACTTACCCGGCATCTGCAGCTCTCTCCTCTCTCTGCTTCATCAGGCTGCGTCAACGTGTGTGACACACACACACACACTTTCAGTACTGTGCAGTCAAAGTTAAGTTCATTTATAGAGTCAATGACATCACACCAATCCTATGGTGTAGCAGATAGAGAATTGCTATCAGTGTATGTAGGGTCATGGGTTCTATTCCTGAATGGTATGGTAAAATTATTTTTTTTATTTTAATTATAATGTATAATTTATAAATTATTTTATTTATTTTATCATTTATAAATTATTATATAAAATAATAATAATAATAATAAAAAACCCTTGGAAATGTTTTTAAATCGGGAGCCACGCACAGACCGTGTTATAAGCGGATCCCCGTTATAGTGGACCACGCTATAATGGGATTGAGCTGTATATATATTATGTACTGTGGCGGAGGGGTATATAAGCTTCACTGTTGTTCACTTGTTAGTCACACTTACCGGATGAAAAGCTGTGTATGGGCCTGAAATGTCACTTGCTTTGTGGTATGTTCCTTTACTGAATAAAGGTAACTTTTTGCATCACCAATATAAATCCGGAAGAAGCTACGAATTGTGAATGGTATGCTTGCTCTAAGATTGAGTGCTGTCTTTTTCTTGACTGTTCCTAGAGTATACACTGGCGACACACTTTATTCGAGCTCGGCTAGTCCCACGAATTCGGGTATACCCGGGTGTATTGAGGTTTGTGACTGTTTTCTGCCCGAGTGCATTGAGTTATTTTCCGGCAGGGATTGAAGCATTTTATTCCCGCTGGCTGCAATACTGCACAGTACATATATATATACTGCATTACAATTCATGAATTTATGCCATCTGGTAGACACGCGAAGCATTGCAGCCTATTAAATCCTAATCATTATCATTTAACAGATCAGCCGCCCATCAGCCAGGCATGAACCCAGGCTGGGAAGGCAAACGCAACGGGGCTTGTCAGAGGTGAGGAGCGGCGCATTCCAGGTATCTGCCAGGTACATACCGGGTATTTGCTCGAATAAAGTGTGTCGGTGTAGTATGTTTATGAATGTAGCCAAACTCTAAGACCAGACACTTCTCCTGCTGAAGATTTTTAACTCCATGCCGTGTTATTTTGGGACACTGTTCTCTTTCTGTTTTCCATCTCCATATACAAACACCTATCCACTTTTTGCTAAGGTCTTCACCCTAAAAACATTTTCACTTCTGTAGGTCACAGCTTTATTTCCCTAAAATGGGTGTAAACTAATTTTGTGACCTTATGGGGAAGTTTTGCCCTTCTTTATTCATAATATATCTATTATATTCACAGAAAAAGCACCAGTCGTTATATAACACCCACCTACCATCCTTGGTTGGAAAACCTTAAATAGAAATTCAAGATCTACAACAAACATTACAGGAAGATAAACATATGTAAACAAGTGACATTTGATGCCTGGTATAAAGGTTAAAAAATAATTGAATGCAAATTTACAATTGGACAAAGTAGGAATTAGGAACAGGTCCCTGAAAAAATGACAATGTTTAAGTTATATTCAAATATTTTAGTCAACTATCACCAGGAAAAGCATTCCGGCGTTATATTCTTGAGAAATTGTATCTACAGTTAAAAAGTTACATAGTTACATAGTAGATGAGGTTGAAAAAAGACGTAGGTCCATCAAGTTCAACCTATGCTAAATTTAGACAACAGATACTTAATCCTATATCTATACTTACTTATTGATCTAGAGGAAGGCAAACAAAAAAGGGGGGAAAATGCATTTCTTCCTGACTCCAAGAATTGGCAATCGGATTAATCCCTAGATCATCATCCTTCCCATGTATACATATTTGGTATATCCCTGTATACCTTTCCCATCTAAAAAGATGTCCAACCTTTTTTTGAACAAATCTATTGTATCTGCCATCACAGTCTCCATGGGTAATGAATTCCACATTTTAACTGCCCTTACTGTAAAGAACTCTTTCCTTTGTTGCTGGTGAAATTTCCTTTCCTCCAACCTTAAGGGATGGCCCCGAGTCCTTTGTACTGCCCGTGGGATGAATAGTTCTTTTGAAAGCTCCTTGTATTGTCCCTGAATATATTTGCATATAGTTATCATATCCCCTATTAGATGCCTCTTTTCTAATGTAAATAAATCTAATTTAGCTAGCCTCTCCTCATAAATTAGAATGTCCATCCCCTTTATTGATTTGGAGGCTCTTCTCTGCACTCTCTCTAGTTCCATAATGTCTTTTCTTAGGATTGGTGCCCAAAATTGTACTCCATATTCAAGGTGTGGTCTTACTAATGCTTTGTAAAGGGGCATAATTATGTTTACTTCCCTTTCATTCATTGCCCGTTTGATGCAAGATAAGATCTTGTTTGCCTTTGCAGCTACTACATGACATTGGGCACTATTGCTAAGCCTGCTGTCTACAAGCACTCCTAAATCCTTCTCCATCAAGGATTCCCCCAATATATCTCCATTTAATTTGTAAGTCGCCTTTTTATTCTTGCATCCCAAATGCATAACCTTACATTTATCTGTATTAAACCTCATTTGCCATTTACCTGCCCACGTTTCCAGTCTCTCCAAGTCTTTCTGAAGAGAAATTATATCCTGCTCTGATTCTATTACCTTTACACAATTTAGTATCATCTGCAAAGATGGAGACTTTGCTCTCGATCCCAACCTCAAGGTCATTAATAAACAAGTTAAAAAGCAGAGGGTCCCAGTACCGATCCCTGAGGTACTCCACTCACGACTTTAGCCCAACCTGAAAAAGTTCCATTTATGACAACCCTCTGTTGTCTGTCCTTTAACCAGTTTTCAATCCAGGTGCATATACTAGTACTGAGTCCAATTTTCTTTATTTTGTACACCAACCTCTTGTGTGAAACCGTATCAAAAGCCTTTGCAAAATCTAAGTAGACCACATTAACTGTTTTACCCTGGTTTAAATTCCTACTTACCTCCTCAAAGAAACAAATAAGGTTAGTTTGGCAAGATCTATCCTTCATAAATCCATGCTGACTATTACTAATAATTTTGTTTTCCATTAGGTATTCCTGAATATTATCCGTATTAAACCTTCAAGTAGTTTCCCTACTATTGAAGTCAGGCTTACAGGTCTGTAATTTCCCGGTTGTGATCTAGCTCCCTTTTTAAATATAGGCACCACATCTGCTTTACGCCAATCTTGTGGTATGAGCCTGTGGAAATGGAGTCCTTGAATATTAAATATAATGGTTTTGTTATTACTGAGCTTTACTCCTTGAGAACTCTTGTATGTATGCCATCGGGGCCAGGTGCCTTATTTACTTTAATTTTTTCAAGTGGCTTATGAACTTGTTCCTCAGTTAACCAATTGTTCATTAATATGGAGGTTGTGGCTTCCTCCTGCGGCACTACTATTGAACTTGATTCTTGCCTTGTAAACACAGAGGCAAAGAATTTGTTTAATACCTCATGTTTTTCCTTATCTCCAATAATCTGCCTGCCCATCTCACACTGAAAGGGTCCTATATTTTCTTTTCTCATTTTTTTGTTATTAAGGTACTTAAAGAACTTTTTAGGGTTGACCTTACTTTCTATTGCAATCCTTTTTTCATTATCCATTTTTGCTAATTTGATTGCCCTTTTGCAATTTTTGTTGCATTCCTTATTATTCTGATACGATGTCTCTGTCCCTTCTGACTTAAAGCATTTAAACGCCTTCCTCTTCTTGTCCATTTCCTCCCCTACCTGTTTATTTAGCCACATTGGTTTTGACTTATTTCTTTTATACTTATTACCCAAGGGTATACACTGATAAGTGTGCTTTTCTAACAATGTTTTAATGACTGTCCATTTATCTTCTACATTTTTCCCTGCAAAAACATCATCCCATTGTATTACTACTAGATTAGACATCAGTTTATTAAAATCTGCCTTTCTAAATTTTAAAGTCTTTGTTGAACCGAAGTAATCTGTTTTTTGATTAGTTATTTCAAATGAGACCATGTTATGATCACTGTTACCCAAATGTTCCAGGACTTGAATATTTGTTATTACTTCTACATTGTTTGATTTGACCAAATCCAGAACTGCCCCTCTCCTGGTTGGTTCCTCAATAATTTGGGTCATATAATTGTCTTTAAGCACCCCCAAAAACCTGTTTCCTTTTGTTGTAACGCTAATCTCATTGCCCCAGTCTATGTCTGGATAATTAAAATCCCATTATGCAAACATGACCCAGTTTTGATGGCTTCTCCATTTGTAAAAGTATTTTAGCTTCCTCAATCTCACAGATATTTGGTGGTTTATAGCATATTCCCACAAACATTTTCTTTATACTTTTACCTCCACTGCTAATTTCTAACCACAAAGTCTCTACATTTTCATCATTCCCTTCATAGACATCATCCCTTATAATAGGTTTTAGATCCAGTTTAACATATAAACATACTCCACCTCCCCTTCTATTTGTTCGATCCTTCCGAAAAAGAGAATAACCCTCTAAATTAACTGTCCAGTCATGAGTTTCATCCCACCATGTTTCAGTAATGCCTATGATATCATACTGCTCCCTGGCAGCTATTAATTCAAATAATAAACAATACAGACCGGCGCCAATTAGTCCAAGGTGATACTAATGTCCAGCACTGAAAGAGTCTTAGAATAGTAGATGGCTGCAGTAGTATCTTCACAGCTTGTCTTCAATGATTGGACTCCATATATATGTGCATGGAAGAAAAAACAGACAAAGAAAACATATCATAGTGCAGTATGCAAAAAACCAACATGCAGGACAAACAGGACAAGCTATTAATTCAAGCTCCCCCATTTTATCTGTCAGGCTTCTTGCATTAGCAAGCATACATTTAAGTTTTTTTCAGCCTGTACTATTATCTTATCTGCTCCTTCCTTTGTGCTCCCACTTGGTTTAGTCTTTAGAAGTTTTCTAGTATTATCTGTATTTACTATGGGTGTCTCACTGCTTGTCAAACTCGCACTTGCCCCCATTCTACCTCCATACCACCTTGTATCCTCATCTATTCCATTTAGTTCATTATCTGTTTCATTCCCCTCCCCCCTCCATCCTAGTTTAAAATATCCTCCAACCTTTTTAGTATTCTCCCCCCTAGCACAGAAGATGCCTCTTCATTGAGGTGCAATCCGTCCCTAGAATATAGATGGCACCTCTCAGAAAAGGAGTCCCAGTGCTCTAAAAACCCCAAACCCCTCCTTCCTGCACCACTTTCTAAGCCATGCATTAACCTCCCTGATCTCTGACTGTCTCCCTGTGGTAGCGCATGGCACTGATAGTATTTCAGAAAATACTACCTTGGAGGTCCTTGCGTTAAGCTTTTGGCCTAGATCCCTGTAATCATTTTTTAGGACCCTCCATCTTTCTCTAACTTTGTCATTGGTGCCAACGTGTACCAAGACTGCTGGGTCAATCCCAGCCCCCCCCCCCCCAACAATCTGTCGACCCGATCCGCTATTCTGCAAAGTGTATTGCAGAAACACGATTTAAATTATTAGCATTAAACAATATAGAGATAAACAGGAAAACCTTGTGCCAATTGAAGATAATTTTTCAGCCAGATGATCCCATTTTAAATGGGAATATCTGTGCTTTACAAAAAAATGGGTACATTTTACATTAATCAAAATAGTTTAGATTCATGTTCATTTATTTCCAGCAGATACAGCTGTTTCATGCATGATCACCCATGAAATGTGTCCAGGATGCAAATTTAGCATGTACCAGATGTGTTTTTAGACCACATATTTAACCTTTCAATGCCTACTGTACAGAAGAAATGTAGTAAGGATTCTTCTCTTCTCCAGTAAAATTCCTACTTCCAGCTCTGGACTAGATGGAAATTTCACTACTTGTTTTGTGGAGATTCATTGGAAGCCAGCAATAATAACCCCAGACATTGTAAAGGTTATCTTTGGTACATTTTAATATTTGCACTTTAATAATGTTTGGCAGTACTGTGTGCATGTGTGTGTGTGTATATATATATATATATATATATATATATATATATATATATATATATATATATATATATATACACACATATATACATTTTATGTTTTGATGGGTGAAAAAGGCGACAGAAAACCTCCACCGTTAGCATATAGCCAATAAAGAATATCACTTATGAGCACATTCACATGTCTTAGACAGGTCTGCAACCCTGCCCTTTAACCATTATCACCAAGCATACAGTGCTCCCACTGCAGCAAGGGATTCTGGGAAATGACATGCAAATGAGCACACAATGTGTCACCTTTTGCCTGGAACATCATTCACATGGAGCCCATATAAGCAAATGCATCGCTGTTCACACAGCTTTTCAGCACAGCATGGGACTAGCAAAGTAAGGCAAACCACACACAGACATGTTTCAACCTTAATGGGTCTCATTAGTGTGAGGTTGGTTTATACTTGTGTAACGGGTTTATCCCCCCCCCCCAACCGCAGATTCTACTGTGTGGGTGCAGGAACATATATTGTTACTCGGTGTGGTGCATACCTGTTGGCTCACAGGAGAGCTGAGCTTCCGCCACGGGGAAACCTGGGGCAATTACACTAGGGATAATACTTACAATAACGAACGATGCAGCGCCTCCACCTGCGATGGCTCCCACCAGAGGGGGAGTGGTTCCTCGCAGGACAATCTCAATAAACACATACACAATGATGATAACAACTAAGGACTTTACTAACATGTAATACCAAACACATGCATAACATTGATATAACCTAACCTGTGTCCCTCTCTAGAGGAGACAGCTACTGCGTTACGCAGGACGCTTCCCCAACACCAAGTGAACCCACCCAGTGTCCAGAGAAACCCCACCCAATGTCCCGCACTCTTGCAGAGAGTCAATGGGTGACTGCGCAGTAACAGTTAAGCTAAGGGCCCGGTGGTGCACTTATGATTCAGAGACCTGCCGCAGCACTCCGGTACTCGAGTCAGCAACTGGCTTTGCAAAGGATCAGTCGGGCGATGCCTCCTTCTGATCCTCCTTGCACGTGGACCGTTCGAGCGGTCCCATTCCGGAACAGTCTCTGTGGACCCCAACGTGGGTCCAACCGCTTCACGGAACAGCCACCTTCACTGTGTCCCTACCTTCCTAAGGGGCACGTGCTACACTATAGGCCATCCCTATGGTGCAGCAACCTGAGGTGGCTTGGGAAACTCCTATGGGCCTGAAGGGGTTAGGACCTGTCCCACTCCCCTAACTACCCACGTCCCTACAGCCTCACTAATGCTGACAGCCAACGTGCTGTCAACTAGGTGCCTGCCTGTCAGCCCTGACAAGGCAGCACTCTAAACTAAGGGCAGCGTCCCTATCTTGGGCCTCCCTCAGAAATTATCCCACTACCTTGGGGAGTTGGGGCCTATCTGGGGTGTGGGTTCCTATAGGGCCGCAGGAGCTGTACTCGCTCCCCGCGCCCTGCCTTCCCTCTCTATCCCCTGCTCCAACTGGTTAACCTGAGTGGCAGGGTCCCTCTCTCTGGAGTAATTCCTGGCAACACTCTCTCTCTCTATCTCAGAGTCTAAGCTACCTCAGCCCAGGGGGTGCTGGCCTAGTACAGCGAGTCCACCACTCCTGTACCCTACCTCCTTCCTTGGGCTGCTCCGGTCTCTCACTTCTCTGACTTTTCTGACTGCCAGCTAACGTGTTCTGCCTGCTCACTCTGACTGCTGGCTCTGACTGCTGTAAGCCCGCCAAATGTATCTCTTTCCCCAGGAGCTCCCTAAGCCCTATTGGCTCCCTGGTGTCACGTGGGGCATACAGAGGCTCATGGGATATGTAGTCCCAGCTCAGAGCCTTCCCTGGTAGGCTAGGGGTTCGCGGGCTTTCTCTCCCCTGCCCTGCGCGTGCGCAAGCTTTCCCGGGCTGCCTGCCCCTTCTCTGAGCTCTTGCGCGAGCTATCCCTACTCTCGGGGCTTTCCCTGCGCCTACGCGTCCCTGCGCATGCGCAACCTGCATCCTAATGGCGGCGCCCTGCTCGTGCGGCCGCCGGGACCTTAGAGACGCGATCGCGGCTTTAGCAACGGCCCGATCGCGTCCCCGGCAACCGGCCGCAGGCAGGAAAAGCCGCGCTGCTCCCTGCTCCAGCCCCCACCCTTGGAAGTAGCCGTCGGGGTTTTCGGCACCCGCAAAAGAGCTCACCAAGGGGAGGGGGGTCTCCAGGAGCCACGGGAGCTCCAGGCTATATTTGCTTTGCAATATTTCTAGGCCGGGTAGGTTTACCATATACATTTAAAGTTAAGGTGGGTGTCATTTCCCAGAATCCCTTGCTGAGGAGGAAGCACTGTATTGTAGGTGATAATGGTTGAAAGGCAGGGTATGGTTGCAGACCTGTCTAAGACATGGGATATTCTTTATTGGACACACAGACACACACACACACACACACACACACACACACACACACACACACACACACACACACACACACACACACACACACACACACACACACACACACACACACACACACACACACACACACACACACACATACACACACCCACACACACCTAATATACTCATAATTCCCATGCAACAATGTCATGCATGAATAACAAAACCAAACCAAAAAAAACAGATAATGGTGCACAGCCAAAGAGAGTGGGTCAGGTGAAGAATAAAAAAAATATTTTATTAGAACAAGCGTAAAAAACGGAGGTGTAAAATGCATGAATAAAGCTAGGATAGTAAATATGTGAAAATAAAACATATTTTTATGGTAAAACTACAAAAGGATTTAGATCTTCAACCGATAAGTCATACTGTATGATTACAAATTACAGTAGCTTCTGAATACTAAACCTTCTCAAACTTATGTCAAGCAAAGCAGATATGAAGACATCATTGAGAACTTTTATTTTATTTTAATGGATACATTTTTGATGAGCAGAATGTGACTTCAAACAAGCATGTGACAATTACATTAAACAGTACTGTAACATTGTAACAACCTGTCACTTATGATATGGGCATTATGAATGCATTAACAATGACAAACTCGTTGATCAATGTCATTCATAATACAAAGAACCTATTTCTGTAAATGGGAAAAAAGTGAAAATACATTATGATGATAAGTGAATAGGGGAAAATACATTAAGACTTAAGCGTACAGCACTGAAAAAATAACTTGTTGAATTAGATCGGGTTAATAAAATACTGCAGATGTATTGACCTGTGATACGCTTAAGACAATAATCTGATAAGAAGGCTGTGGAAATGAATACATTATAGACTCATGGGTCATTTTGTTTTCTGGAATGTTTTTAATTCTCAGGGACTTGCATAAAAAGTGGGGAATTCAATAGCAGATAGTATCTGTTGTATTGGGACACAGAAAATATACATTTTGAAGAGAAATGCTTTCTTCCACAAGTCAAGCAATACTGATCTACAATTATTTTTTGGAGTCCAAGAGTGTATAATAGTTGTGCATGTACTGTATATTGTGGAGTGGGTGCTGTAGGCAGGATCCCCTGGTCTGTCCCCTCTTAGGGACACGTAATTATACTTTGAGCAGTTGCTCCATGCCTTTTCATTGACACTGTGTTTTTTATGCTTAGGTGGAATGTGTTTCATGTTAGATAGTTTCTGGAGTGTGCTTAACCTAGTCCTTCACCCACAGCTTTGATTGTTGTATAGCTGTGTTCAGCCTTCCAGGGACTACTGTATATATCATTTCCCGTGAATTGTGTAGTGGGTGATTTGATATGTTGGTTATAGCTATTTCCTCCATACTGCAGCTATGAGTTAAATCTGTAGTATAACCTCCCCCTTTGCTTGAGACCCTATATGGTTGTGATTTTCTCATTTGAGATACTGTATTGTGTCTTAATTGATTTGCATGCTAGCGAGCGATTGCTATGTTTTACGTACAGGGGATCTAAGCCTGATTTTAAATATTCTATGCTTTCTTTTACATTTGTTCTGTGACAGTTAATAAATAAATTGTGTATTTTTGTAAATTCATATGGTATACTAGAGTGCTATAATTTTGGGCTCCTTTCTCTTCTTTTGTTTAGACATTACTAGGCCCATGTAGCACCACTGACATACTACTCTATTAAGTATCTATATTATTGCAGTCAGTATTTAGTTACCCTTATCACTCTTGTGGATGCGGGGTTTGCTCTCTCTCTTAGCGTACTGTATATTGTGCATGTGGAAAAGGAGGAAAGTGTGATTTGAGAGCGAAATGGTAAATGGTAAATACTGTGATCTTGAAATAAAAAATACCAATAATAAAACAGTTAAAAACACAATGACACACAAACAATAATGTTTTATGACAATAAAACATATAGGTGATGTGTACTAAAACAATCAACTAAATACTTATAGTAAAACATAAAGTGAATAGTACAATACAATAAAAAAAAACACAAAGGGGGATGTGCTAACCAGATAGTGGAAGCATGGCTACTGCCATGATCTGCTGTTGTTGTGTCCATACCGCAATCTTCGACAGCTGATGGAACGCCAGCCCAAAGTTCCTGGGTACTCTCCACCAGCCAATGAGAGAGTTTGCCAGAAAGCCTCACGTGACCTCTATGCGTTTTGCACTACTGTACACTACACGCTTTGTCAGGGGTCACGTTTGGAAGCTGTCGGCACACATTAAATAACGCCTTGTAGCAAACAGAAAGGCTTTGCCGAAATACCAGGTGTCCATAGAAATTATTGCATGGTACAATCAATGTACAAAATACAGCGGCATCTAATTTGTAATTACTCAAAACTCAGTAGCCCAATAAGCTTGATCTTAGTTATATACAGAGGCCAGTACCATGGGAAGCAGGGATCCCCGAACCTGAAATTACTGCTGTTTAGCTCCGGAGATCCCCTGCTTCAATCCTATGTACTAAAAATAATAATACAAATAGTGCGATCTGCTGTAAGAGCTGTGTGGGAGAGACACAGAGGGACTGCTTCTCTTTGATCTCTCTGCGCAGCTCTTAGGCTGGTGGTGACCTGGTAGGATAATGCAGCGGGAGTCCCATTGAGAAGCAGGGACCCTGCTACATTAATCCCTTCAAGACAACCAGCATTACTAGGCTTTTGGGCGTGGGGTAGCTGCGATCAGGCTGCAGTTGGGATCCATTCATCAGCAGCTTGCCCAACAAGAACTTAGATAGCACTGCATTTGTATATTTTCATCTGTTTTAATTAACCTTTTAAGCACACGAATGTCAGCAGCAACCATGCCTTGCAGATATTCCTGCCCTTGCTCTTGAGATATTTTGTATATCATAGTGTCATGAAAGAGGAGGAAAGAGAGAAGCCGACTCCAGTGAGGAGGGCAGTATAAAGCTCAAATCCCAGAAGAGGTGACTCCTTGAAAATGCCCTAAACAACACAGTACAGCAATGGTGGCAGCAGCAGAAGGAAGCTGCAGAAGGGCAAGGTTATAGTATATTATAACTATAAGTATAGTATTAGCCTTTCATTTGTGCCATTCATTGTGTTTAGACCACTAGCTCAACCCAGGGCCGATGACAGGGGGTAGAGCTGGGACGCTGTCTCAGGCCTGGTAACTGCAGGAGGCCTAGCTGGCTGGCCCCAGCTCTCCCTCCCTACAGTGGGCCTTTTTCCTGTGCTGCGGCCTAAACCACTATGTAGGCCCCACCATCACACACATGCCAGAAGTTGAGCCCACCCAGAAGTTCGGCCCAATTAATCCGAGCAGCACCGGAGGCCTCCCCTTAAGGTAAGGTAAAAAAGGGTTATGTATGGATGGGAGGGTTATTATGTCTATTGTGGAAATATTATTTGTATGGGGGGGGGGTATTATTTGTTTTGGGGGAGGGAGGAGAGGTAGGGGTGTGGGAAAGAGAAGGAGAGAGAGGTGGAGGTGTGGGAGATGCAAGGGCATGAGGGAGAGAGACAGGTGGGGGAAAAGGGGTAGGGAGAGGCTAAGAGGCAAGGGACAGATGTGGGTGTGAGAGATAGAGGGCGCCTCACAAGGCTGATGACACTGGGGGGTGGGGGGTGGCAGTAGAAACTTTAGTCCTGGGCCCTGGGAAAGATGTCTTCTGTCTTGCCTGTACCTGATATTTACTTTACATAGAGCCTATGATATTGGTGGTTCTAATCCACTTCAGTGACATTCTGCCCGTTACGTATTTCAGATGTGACTGCGAACTGTTGTGTCTGAGAATGCCTAATGTGAATGACTGGTAAAATAGAGATATTACCCTCTAATTACTGGGGGAATTACTAAGTTACTTGAAGTGTTTCCAGAGCTGGTATGCCAGAATTTCACAACTATCCACTGAACTGTGTACAGGGCTGCCGACAGATTTCCTGGGACCCAGAACTAGAGTTTCTCCCACCCTCCTGTGCCAGCGGACTGGCAAGCCCTCTCTTCCTCAATCAGTCTCCCCTCCTTCTCTTACACACCCTCTCTCCTCTCATTTAATTACCTCCTCTCACTCAATTCCGCTCCCTCAGTCCCCCCTCCTCACACTTGTTTCCCGCTCCTCTTCTGGCCACACACACAATTCTCCCCAATACCAATACAATCCTCCCACACTATAATTACAACCCCCAATATACACCACACCTCAAAATACAAAATAACACTACCCCCCCAAATCCAGAAACCACTACGCACCCCCCAAATACAATACCATTACCCCCCAAAAACAGACATCATTACCCCCCGATACAAACACCACTACCCCCAGAATACAAACAGCATTACACACCCTCCAAGACATAGCCCCCCATAAGATATAAACACCACTACACCCCCCAGATACAAGCAACACTACCACCCCACCCCCAGGTGCAATAACCCACCCCCAGAAACAATAATCACTACCCCAGATACAATTACCCCTACCCCCTTAAATGCAATTACAACCCCCCCCAAATACAATTACCACCACCACCCCCACAAATACAATTACCACTTACCTTTGATAGCAGCTCCTTGCTGCTGCTTCCTGTCTCTTCCCACGCAGGGCCTGCCTCTCTCTCCCACCGGTGTGTGCCAAATGCTGGGACTGACTTCCAGCTCCACCCAGCTTCCGGCACGTACTGGCGGGAGAGAGAGGACGGCATTGGAAGAGGCAGGCAGCAGCTCAGAAGAGCCGGCAAATAAAGGTCAGCAGTTGGTCGCAGAAGTTGATCTTCCAGCCTCTGGGCCTGGGACACTGTCCCAACTCTACCCCCCTGTCGGTGGCCCAACCTGTGTATTGACTAATTGAGTGTTCAGAGATCCTTTAGTGACAATTGCACAGAACATACCTGCACAAATATAAATATGCTACCTACAGTGTGATGGCCGATGTAGGTAAAAATGTTTCACGTAAGGTAACATGAACATAAAAATGTATTATACTTAGAAGATTGTGTGGAAAGGTTTCTTTTTTGCAGCAAATTAGAAGCAATCATAATGAAGGAACAATAATGGATTGCACATACTGTACTGTACGGTAACAAGTAACACAAAATAAAATATATACAGTGCAGTATGTAATGTTATGATTTTGTATAAATACATAATAAGTGCAATATTCAGTGGTACCTTATTATGACCCTTCTCTGTGAAGATCTTTGTGATGATAAAGCAGGCCATGGGTAAATAAGCATCATTTATTTTTTAGTATAATAGATTATTGAAGCTGCCATTGTCAATAATATTTTTATTCATGCATGTATTTACCATTTTGCAAGTATTTTCTTTACATACAGTAAGATGATTACTTTATATATTAGAGCACAATATTTCCCTCATTTGACACTTTTTAAAAAGTTAATCTGCTCTCACTTCTGATTGACGGCATGTAATAAATGTTACACAAGTTCCAGCAAGAATATCTATCGGATGAACAGAGTAATCTGACGGAACAAAATCTCAATTTGTTATTGACATATTAATAACAGTCACAGACAAGTGACAAATTACAATAGAAAAATGATGAGCTGACACAACCCGTTAAATTATGATGCAAAGTTATACTGTACATATTGGACTTTCGCTGCTTGTGAAACTTTATACGAAACATCAACATTTGCCAATAATTTGTCAATGTATTGCCAAACTAAACAGGTATGTTGATAACTATTGAGAATATGCTTAAAGCTTCAGTTGATGTTGATGTTTCGTATAAAGTTTCACAAGCAGCGAAAGTCCAATATTTAGTAGTTATGCACATCTCTAAATGAAAGCTGTTTTCTAAATTAAGCATTTGATGAAACATGTTTTGCTTTATTAATCAGTTATACTCCAAAGATCAATTTGCATGACTTTCTTTTCGGTGTTAAAACATCCCTCATAACGAAGTACAGCCTGGAGATTGGAAACATTAACCAAAATGACACTTGTTCAATGGACCAAGAAAAATAGCTTTCAGCTGATCCTTCATGGACTTCATATTCAAAAATATAAATGAAAAAAAAAAACAATGACTATTTCATGAATAATAATTGGAATTTATTTGAATAATAATACTGCAGCAAATATTTATTCCCGTAAAACAGTGATATTGTAAGGCTGCTTCGTTTGCCTTAATTGGTAATACTAAATACATCCTTTAAAGAGGCAGTCCACGTGGCACTTATAAAATAATATATTTTTTTTTCATATATGCAGCCTTTGATTACCTTGATTGAAATGAATTTCCTAAGCTGCCGATCGATTCATTATCCTGCGATCGATCAGAAAAGATCCTGCTTCCCAGGGCTCACGTAATCACCACCTTTCAGTTTCAATCAATTCTTCTGTCAGTGCAACTCAGCAGCTACACTGTATCCTGATATTACTGAGGTAACATTGAACCATTGTTACAGTGTGCAGCTCAAACTGCTGTGAACATTTGCAACAAATTATCACAAATAGGAAAGGGTTGCAAAGAACTTGCAGTGCTGGGAAGGTGGGCTTAAACCTGCTATAGAAATCAATCGATCCTCAGCATATTAAAACTCATTAAAATTGGCCTTAAGAGAGGAATTTAAAAACAAATATGCAGAAAGTATAATCTAATATTATAGAACTGATTTTTTTTTTTAAACACATATAAGATATTGCATGGATTGCTCCTTTGAGTATTTGTGATCTCGGGTATAGTAGGGTAAGAAAACTTGATTGTTAATTGCATTATCTGTTAATTGGCCAGCCAGTAACAGGCAGATCTTTTTGGGGGGTGAAGTCATGTGACTGTTTAAATATTGAAATTTCAAAGCAGTCAACTGATGCATAGCAGGGATAGCATAGCATCTTAAAGTGAGAATCTGTAAGTGAATATGTAGTTAGACTGTAGTAAGAATCTTTAACTAAATATGTAGTTGGACAAGAGGTGAACTGGGAATTGGATCCTTCAGCAAATTCTTCTACACAAGGATGTTACAAAGCAGAAAACGGTGAGCTTGTTTGACCACAGTACAATATTATTCCATGCTAGTTAGCCTGCACAATTAAACCCCCTGTACATTTTATTTACTACAGTCTCTCCCAACACTTGTCTGCACACAACTGCATCTCCCATCCCCCAAATCCCTCTGCAATCCCTGAACAGACCCTAGTATTGCAAATGCTGCACACTTTCAGCGGCAGGTAAAAGGCACACTTCTGCTGTTTGCTCAATACACTCACAATATGGAATTACCACAGATTCATACAAAGATACCTAACATTGTAATAATGAACCTGTTACTTACCTCAAGTCTGCTATTTACTATGGCCTCAAGGAAATGTTACTCTCTCTATCCACTACAAACTCCGCCTTCCAGGCCCACATCCAATATCATCATACACCTTGGACCACTCAAAGCCATACACTATCTACTGAATGTTGATGGAGAGCTCCGAAAACCGGTACACCAAGCACAATCATTCAAATGGCAAACATCACAAACTTACAGCCTGCAAACCATTACCCAGATGTTTATTTATACTGTTATTCTCTTGCAGGGGATATTTAACTGAACCCAGGCCCTCCCTTTCCAACTATGTCCAATGCCCTTGAGAATAACCCTTTCAAGTTCCAAAAAGGACTATCTGTCGCCCATATTAATATCTATACAGTAGCTTGTTGCCCAAACTTGATGATCTAAGGGTACAGTATGGTGGCTTATGAATAAACCCACAGCCATAATTTTCACAGAAACAAGGATAACTCCTAAAACCCATTATGCAAATATTGGCATTCACGGATGCTCTATATCTAGGAAAGCTACTGTAGGTTAAAGAGAGGAGCAGAGGTGTTACTTTATATTGAAGATTCCTTACAATTTATGCTGCTAAATTGTCCCCCAAGCCCACCCTCCTTTGAAATCCTGGTTGGCAAACTTTGCCTCCCTTTCTCTGAGCCCATTCTTTTTGCTGGCATCTGCTGCCCCCCTAAAGCCTCACTACAATTCCTGACTGATGTCACTCAGTTTCTTGTCTCAATTTCCTTTCTGAATGGGAAGTGTGAGCTGTTAGTTTGGGGATTTCAACATCAATTGGTATGACCATAAAAACAACAAAATCCAGACACAACTCAAGTCACTAAACCTAACCCAACTAATTTCCCAACCCACACGGATAAACCTAAAATCTCACAACCATTCCTTGCTAAACTGGAATCTATCCTCTAGTCCCAACAGAATCCAATTCTGTTGTTTCCTACAGTAACTCCCATTTTCAGTGACCATGCAATAGTGTACTGTGTAAAGAAAATCAGATTGTGAGGACTCTGGGATCGCGGCACCCGCGCCCTGGTCCCTCCTCACCTTCATTAACCCCCGCTGCCGTGGCGCGCGCTCCTCGCTGGCGTCACTTACCTCCGGCGGCTCTGGGGGTTCCCCGCCGTCCTCTGCATTCTCGCGCTCCTGCGGGATCTTCCCTCTCTCATGCGGCTGCTACCGTTTACGAGCGCGCGCCCGTCTCTGTTACAGAGCACACGCAGGACTCTCTTAATTTATTCACTGCTCCTGCAGTGAGGCTCCGCCCCCAACACACACACAAGGATCAATCAGGCATAAAGACTGCTCACCTGTATCCTCCTTTGGACAGCCTATCCAGGACAGCTCCATGCACTCCTCCAGGCCTGCCTCCTCTTCCTATTGGTCAGCCACGCTTTATATTGCCTGTCCTGCCATTCAGTCATTGCTCGACATAGTTTCCACTAGGATCACTATTCTGGCATTCTCTCTCTCATTCACTCAGGTTACGACTTGGCTTGGCGGAGGTCCTTCTCTGGCTCTCGACCCCTGCTTGGACAACGACCTTCCGGAATTCTCTAATCCCTGACCTTGGCTAAAATGGCAACGACGATGGCACTTCTACACCGGTACCGGCAAGTATTGCTAGCTAAACGTCACCTGGCCTGGCAACGCCAAAATCACCACACTCCGGACACGCTCCTTTTGCTGCGGGTGCGTGCCCATATACGTTCCTCACCTCAGTAGAAGGGACGGGTCTGGTCTGCGGGCAGTACCAGCGTAACATTGATCACCCAAATCAAGCCCTAAAGTTCTACTCACGTGAACATTTAGAAACTTTAACCAACAACAGTTTCTGGCTGATCTTACCAATTGCTCTTTGTACAGAATTGATTTGGCACCTGACCCCGATTCTGCACTTTATTATTTCCGCACAGAGTTCATAAAACACTGTGATACCCATACTCCACCATACAGAATAAGAGTATGGGGGTTCCATTTTCCATGGGTTACTACCGACCATGTTGCGCTTTACCATTTTAGGGATGCCTTGTGGAAAAGCTACAAAGCAACTGACACTACCAAGGATCTTAATAACTACAGTTGTCTGTGGAATACATGCACAAGGTAAACAATACACACAACGGCCCATTATAACTCTGACAATCTTCACCAGAATACTGTACATCAAACCCAGCTAACTTTTGGATGGTCATCAACAATATATTGCAGATTTCTAGCCATCAACAACCATCTAAAATCAAAGGATGATATTACTCTGACAAATCCCACTGACATTGCAAACACATTCAACGAATACTGTGCGGTGTTCTACTTCCCTATTAGCAAAGCACAACCTGAACTACAAACATGAAGCTCTGTCTCAACACTGCCCAAAATGTTCAATTTGTCTCAGTATCTGAAGAGGAGATTACACAAGTGCTCCTCAAATTAAAACTAAATAGCCAATGTGGACCTTACCTACTGCAATAAAAGTTCCTACATTATGACTCGGTGTCCCAGCAATTGCCATACCACTTGCTTCCCTAACCAACTCTATTTTGTCTGCAGGCCATATCCCTAAGACCTTGAAAACTGCCAGAGTTGTCCCAATCTTCAAAAGTGGGGACAAAAACACTGTTTCAAACTGCAGGCCAATCTCTCTTCTCCCAATACTATCCCAAGTCATGGAAAATATGTCCACTCCCAATTAAGCAATTACTATACCAAGACACATTTTCTTAGCCAACTCCAATCTGGCTTTAACCCAAAATACTCCACAGTAACTACCTTCCAAAAATTTTGCAATGAGATCCAATGTGGAATGGAACTGAGACCACTCACTTGTGCAATATTCCTAGATTTTGCAAAGGCTTTTGATGCTGTTGATCCTGTTAGCTTGCTAAACAAACTTCAGTGCTCTAAAATAGGGGAACATACTTTAAACTGGTTTCACTCCTACCTATAAGGTAGATCTCAACATGTGTCTATCTCAGGTTCTAACTCCAACCCCTTGGATATCAACTGGGGTGTCCTGAAAGGCTCTGTTCAGGGGCCCCTACTCTTTTTAGTCTTCATCAATTATCTACTGTACCTATAGCTTGTAAGGGAGCTTCAATGCACATGTATGTGGATGACATAATCTTATATGCACACAGCCCTTTCCTCTCTGACCTTGGACACATACTTTTTTTTCGAGACTTGAAAACTAGAGTTCCCAAAAAAAAAAGTTTTTAAACACAAGCAAAACTGTAAAAATGGTATTTGGGATCAAGGCTAAATTTCTAAAGCTGCCAATGATGGCGCTACAGATCAGAACCAAATCTATTATCATCTTAGCCCTGTCACTACAGTGGCGGCCACCTTTAGCCTCCTGCGGCAGTTTCGGCGCGAAATTTAAACTTGCGTGCAGATGAGGCCGTGTTCCGGCCATTTTAGGCGCCGCGGGCGTTTTTCATTGATTTTCATTGTTTAGCGCTATTAGCTCTGTCTAGCAGTTGCAATATAACTACAACACACATCACTGTGAAATGCTCAAAGAACTAAATTGGCCATCACTTAAGTCTAGGCGCAAAGCTGATTTTTCCTTTCATGCCTTCAAATACTTTCTGGGCAAGCTACCCACCAAACTGAACAAGCTCTTCACTCCTACAACTGGCAGCACAATTTCAAATTAAAAAAAGTTCCACAAGCCTATCTTGTCTTGAGCTTTTAAATAGCTCCACCATGGCCAGGGGCAAAAATATTCACTGGTCTATTTGCCAGGCACATACAGAATTGAAACTAAAATAAAGAAAACTCTGCAAAATGCTGGATTGGATTCTATTGGCTTCTTGCAGCCAGGCCACAGCGCACAAAGTGTTTTTTGTTAACAAGTCTAAGCCACATTATTAGGAATGGGGTATGGTGTCAGACCTAACAGGTACAGAACCCACACAACCTCTGTTATTAAGAACAACAGCTCTAGCAGTGTGAGCAAAACCAACTGATGCATTGAATCACTGTCACAGCATACAGATACAGTCAGTTTTTATTTTTGGTAAGTTAAACAAAAAATAAATATGTGTCTAGTAAATTACCCCAGAGGCAAGATGGTACTATGGTCTGCTAGCCCCGTATACAGTACACTTGTTATAAGTGTGCCCATTGCCAAACTTAATTTGTATCCCAAACTGGTGAATATGATGCTGTAGTTAAACCTCCAGACAATTCTTGTCTGTTGCAGTCAAATAGAGATAAGATAGAGTTGCTATTATCTGTGTGCTATTTTCCAAACTTGATTTTAACCCTGACTGGTGAATGTGATCTTAATGTTAAACCACAAGACCATTTCTGGCTTGTACATTCAATAGCCTAGATCCACAAAAAGGATGCTAAGCTTTAGCATGCCAGAGGTCCAATTCATATGAATAAGCGTAAAGCTGTTCTAAAGCGTACTGTAGCACAGTTTTGGTAATCTGGGCTAAAGAGATAAGATACTGCTGCTATTATCTGTGTGCCACATGTAGAGATGGGCAAATCAGTCCAAATCTGTTTTCCTTAATTTCCCGGGATCTCCATTCAAAATCTGCAGAGGAATTGTTCCAGCTTCAATTTGCACGGATTATTTAAAATCTCCATACATGGCTCGATTATGGGGATTTAAAATAACCCCATGTCAAGCTTAACATAAATCCATTCCATGGAATGTGTTTATTTCTAATCTTTCATCGCTTTGTAAGAAAAAAGTACGACGGATTAATCCACAGTAGGACTTTTTTTAAACCAGCGGGCAGATTAAGCCATCAGTAAAAATCAAAAACGTAGCTACATTATGCAACGTGGCCCCCATCCATGCCCACCTATCTGCAGAACCATTTGAGAGAGGAAAGGGTGAAACAGCAGCAGGGAGTGTGAGAAAGAGAGAAATATACAGAGACAGAGTGGAACACACAACACTCAAAAAAGTGTTTTGTTTTGTTCTAATCTTTTAAAATTGTATTTTCTACCAAACAATTTGATCAATTCAAAGTTTAAAATATTAAGACAATTGCCGACTTATTACATAACGGGAAAGTCCTTCGTTTTCAGGAGCTACAAACCAGATATAAGATCCCAGATCTCTCAATGTTTAAATACTTATAGATTCGGCACTATCTGAAAAAAATGTCCCCAAAATTAGAATCACCCCCTCTCTCAAATTTGGAAGTATTTTGTAGACGAGGTACTTACCATAAAGGCCTGATCACATAAATATATGTAGGTATGGAGGCCGCAGGGGACACCCCTGATCACAACTACAGTATATGCTCAAATGGCAGTCGTTCTACAGTAAATCTGGAAATCGATAGAGATGACTGGGAAGATTTTGGGAGTTTGCCGCAAAGACCTCTATTTGTACAACTATCAAAGAAAATATTTACAAATTCTATATCACTTGTTTCTCAGCCCAAGTCGTCTGAAGCCGATCCACCCGGCAACATCAGACCTGTGCTGGAAGGGATGTGGACAAAGAGGTGACATGGTATGTCAGCGCTATGTACATTAATGGTGCTATATAAATAAAGACATAAATACATACACATTTGGTGGTCATGTCCAGCGATTCGGAAATATTGGACCACGAACCAAACTATTATTAAAGATGTAACAGATCTTTCAATGCCCATAGACCCTTTCACTTTTCTTCTGGCAAAACCATTTGCAGATATCAGCCGTCCTATGACGAGGCTAGTACCATTTATACTGACGGCGGCTAGATGCGCCGTGGGGGTTTCCTGGAAGCAGATTGCCCCCCTCTAGGTGAACTGTAGAAAAAAGAATAACCGAGGTGATGCGGGGGGAAAAATTACTGCGTTCCAAAGATACTCTACAGCTGAAATTTATAAAACATGGGATCCTTGGCTGGGGCACTAAATGTAATACAAAACGGTCATACAGAAAATCGAAACAGTCGTGGGGAGGAGGAGGTCCCCTTTCCTCCCCCCCCTCCCTCCACCTCCTCCCTACGTCCTTCTTGGTTGTCCTCTCTCCTCTTTCTTCCTGTGTTCTTCTTCTTTGTTCTTATTACCCCGCAATATAGTGTATAAATCACCCTGATAGAACCTAGCCTCCAACAGTAACTGTATTAAAGTGAATTTAATGTCTAATCATCTGCAACTTAATCATAACAAGAAGCTAAGTACATAGCTAAGAGTGTTTGTATGATTATTTTATAGTATTCCATTGATATTATTGCTACTCAATGTATAAGAATGTTCGCTCGGTAGTATTGTTGGAGCTCCAATGTCTGATCTGTACTATGCGGCAAACGAATAAAAACTATTTGAAATAAAATATATACCTGTAAAAAGCAAAAAAAAATGATATATATATTATTTTCTTATTTTTGCATTTATTCCATTTTAAAAAAAAAATATTATTATGAATGGCAGCCTTGGCACCAAGGACAGGATGGTCTCTCAACATCACTATGCCTTTCCTGTGAGACTGAGGTCAGATTCAACAAGTGTTTTAGGCTCAGTTGGCAGTGCGGGCAGAAGAGCCTTAGCAGTGGTTGATGTACCAGCAACTATTCCTGTTGGTACCAGGAGCCAGAGTACAGAATGCGTAGTACTGGGCCGGTTTGAACATGCTTGCTTCCGAAACCGTCTGCTCCTGCGCATGTTCAGGGTGTGACTGTGGAACAGGTTGCTGTGAAAAATAGGCCTGTTTTAGAGTTTGCAGGTAGTAGCATTGATTTGAGATTTTTTGGGAACTGTTTCTTTGAAACTCTGATTTCAGTGTCACCTTTGCTCCCTGCTATTTCATAATTTTCATTAACCTCACCTGATTTGTTTCTGACAGTAACAGAGACTTTTGTTGAGGCTTCCAGCACACACAAATTGACGACGAGTCCGGTCTTTCCCTCGAGAACCTTGTGATGTCTCTTCCATCCTCTTCTCCATAAGCTCTGTTAAACACATCACTTTGGTTTATTTATTGTACCCGCTCTGGGGTTTTATGTTTTGGGGAAACTCACTTCTGTTTATGTTTCATATACTGTAATAAATGTTATTTTTCACAGTTCTGTTTTCGTCTCTTTTTTTTTTCCAACTTGTATCCAAAATATATTTTTGCAGAAATGGTAAAATAAAAAATGCCTTCTTTTGTAGCAATATAGAGCTAAAAACATAAAAAATCTACACTATTAGGCCTCGGATATAGTGCATGCAACGACGTGCGCAATTGTGCGTGCAGCACGGACAAATTCATGTACGTGCACCAGTCCAGCCATGCTTTATGATATGTGATGCGTGCACAAGCGCGGCAGGATTTTGAACCGGCAAAAAAATTTGATGTTTCGTGCGATTACCACATCACGGCCACGTAACGTGAGCGTTTCCACCAATGAGAGCGAACCAGCCTGGTGACATCATGGCCATGCCTCTCCGTCGCATGAAAAATCAAGTGCCACAAGGCACCACTCAGGCGACAGGCGCGCACTATGTCTGTGGCCTCAGCTATCTTGCTTTTAAAAATCGAAATTGTCTGCATTGAAAAACTGTGTGGTACTTAAAAAAATTCTACATTGGTTCTGTCTGTGGACAGTCTAACTACTTTCTAATTACTGACATTGCCTAAAGACATGATTTTATTGCCAATCGCCATTGAAGATAAATATTTATTACTCTCGACAATGATTAAACAACTGGGAATTGAAACAAAAACAAATATTTTTCCTTAATTTCTCCAGATATATTTAAACTTAAATCATTCAATGATATAAAGAGATATGATATTTCACTCAATAGTCATGGAATAATTTGTTCACGCAGCACTAAAACTGTTTTTTTCCTTCTGATATTAACCAAATAATTAAATATGACCAAAAATACATAACAGCTTATAATTCACATCTCGGTGGAGAATGTGGCCAAGGATTCCACTACTGTACATCTTGCACAAAAAATTGTACAGTTTTATAATGCATTAAAAAATGACATGCATTAATTCACTTTTTTAAATATTTTAACTGATTTGTTTCACAATATTTTTGTGCATATAAAATAATAGAGACGTAAAAGTTCAATTGAAATAAGATGTTTGTGAATTGCATAGAACTGTAGTTACAGTTCAGAGAGAGAGGGGTTGTTGGGTTTATACTTCATGTTGTGGTGGGAATAACTACAGGGTGCTGTAGTGTGATTCAATAAAATCGCTCTCTAATTCAGCATTAAAACGTATCCCAATCCATATGAATTTAATTCTTTAAACACAAATAAGGAATGTGCAAAGTGGAAATTTGGATCCACTTTTTTCTAATCCTGCATCCTTTTTCTGCAATCTTGTCATGTACGACCAAGCTTGTTACAATATTAGAGGAGCGAGAAAATCCCCCCCAAAAAGATTCAGATAAACACATAATACATAATACATTTAAGTTGTTTATTGATGCTAACAAATTCCTAACGAATTTAACATGCAAAATATATATTTTTTTTAAAGGAATATGGAGCCACAAAATAACCCCTGGCTTACACTCAAATAGAAACAGAAGATTTTAGACATACTCATTTTAAAAAACAAATTAAAGTTTTACAATTATTATGACAGGGGGAATGTTTTGCTAATTTTTCATAGTTTAGTGTTTGATGATTTTGAGAAACTTTCCACTAAAGATAATAAGTCTAGATCTAATCTTCATCAGAAAGAATATGTATTATTAAAACAACAAGAGGATCCCAAAGAAATTACAGTGAAATAAGCTCACAAGGGAGGAAGTACTTTACAGTCATTATGACAAGAGAATATGACTTGGAGGAAGCATCAAGAATACTCAATGATAGGGCTACTTATGCCCTATTCAAAAGTGATCAGATAAGACAATATTTATCAGAATTAGAAGTTTAGTAGAAAGAAGGTAGAGATTTGGGAATTCTTGATCAAGCCCAAATCACTATTTTGTGCAATAGACATCCTGCAGATGCAGCGGCCGTTATTCGAACATTTGACGCATTGGATCCCTTTGCTTACCGGGTGATGGAGCTTAATTTCTCGAGATATACCCGCGTTAAGACGCAAGATTAGTAGTGTTTTGATCGAGTGCAGAAAATAGCATTTTAGCGTTATCTGCAATTCCATTGAGAAACTGAAGTGGGCGATCGCGAGTTGTTGTCTTCAAGATGTACTGTAATTGCAATTCAACGTGTCTTTAATTGCTGTACAGTCCTTCAAGTGTGTGTAATTGTAATTTAAAGAATAACGTTATGAACGTTATGTGTTCATACAGTATACATGCTCCTTAGCAAAAAATGTGAGAGAGAGTGAACGAAGAAGTTCAAAGGTACCCCTATGGATGCACTCTATACCAGGCGTATATGTTTCTTAGGCTATAAGGTAAAATCCCTTATACCAGAAACTAAAAGGGAACAGAACTACTTGTACAAAATAAAGCAACACACGAAGATAACACCAAATATAGCAGCAAATATAGCAGCCAATGGCAGGAAGTGAGACGTATCTTGAACCAGTTCTGGCATATCCTGCTGGAGGATACTGACCTTGAGAAAATACTTCCTAAAACACCAAGTATGTGCTGCAGACGTAGCAGAAATGTGAAAGATCGACATGTACGTAGTCACTTTCAATCCGAATCTAAGAAAACCTGGTTAGGAGACAAACCAAAGGGTTTCTTTAAATGCACAAGATGCAAAGCTTGTCCCTATATGCAGAGTATCAAATCATTCATGAACAGAAATGGTACAACTAATTACATCATAAACGATTTCATGAACTGTCAGACTTGCGGGATCATATACTTGATGACATGTACATGCGGAATGAGGTACGTGGGTAAAACCCACCGACCATTCAAAGTACGTGTACTGGAACATCTGGGCAATGTGAGAAATCTTGTTGATACACCCATTGCTAGACACATCACTGAATGCCATGAGGGTAACCAACAAGCCATGACCTTTTCAGCAATTGAACATGTACCCCCCAGTCCTCGAGGGGGTGACTGGGATAAAATCCTGCTGCAGCGTGAATGTCGGTGGATATACCTCCTCCAGACCCAGTCACCCTCAGGACTGAATGAGGGATTCATGTACTCCGCGTTTTTACGATAAACCTATGCTAACAACTACTGTTTCACTATTAACTTCCAACTATAAACGGTACAAGGCATATATATATATACGCCAGTACATATATCCATTTGATATAATGTGTATTTATTGCTCTCAATACAGCCATTCTCCTACATTGGGGGGTATTGGTATATAGTATCATAGACAAGTTAAGATCCGTATCGATCCGTATTGCCTACGTTTATGAAAAGAGCACGAGGTAAACATATATACGCCAGTACACACATCCATCCGATAGCATGTGCACTTACTGTTCCCAATATAGCCATCTTCTTATATCTGGGGGTTTTGGTATACAGCATTTAAGACAAGCCAAGATCCGTATTGACCTTAGGGGCGGATCACCGTAAGTGGGCCACACACTCCTACATGTACACATTTCTACAATGATCACCACAATTATTAACCATGTGACCTTTCAAGTAATCCACTGTGATATATTTAGTATATTGTTATAAGATCTCCAGTCTAACATTATCAAGTATATTAAATCTATCAAGATCCGTATTGACCTTATGGGCGGATCTCTATAATTAGATCATGCATTCCTACACCTATACATATCCATGTCGTATGAGGTTTTCCACTGAACATATCACATATTTCGTCAGACTTATGTGCAGCCATTTGGGAATTTTAGCTTTAATATATGAGGAATTTATAATTACAAATAATCTTTATCAGTCCTGAAACTATCAGTTTCCAGATACTAACCCGATCAGACAGGGTTAAGTCTGCTATTAGCAGCATATAGGCAAACGTCATAAGGATTCACGGACAAATAGGAGTCCACATTCCACTATAAACACCAGTTACCGAATAGGAAGGGCAGACTCCTCCCCCTGAAGAAGCGCGTCACATGCGCGAAACACGTGTCGAGTGTTGCTGACGTCACGAGGTTGACGTCACCGAAGGAGCGACCGTGAGGACTGTACCAGACGCTAGAACGGGTCGTATGCCTCTCTCTATCCGCTCAAGGGCTCGCCGTAGCCTGCTCTCTCTCCCTTCCCCTCTCACATCTCAGTGTCGGAAGCTTTTGGCCTTTTACCAACATACAGCGCTGTTGATTATAACACTACAGCCGCCTGACTGGTGCGCAGCTGTGTATTTAGATTCTGGCACGGCACTGGGAAGCTGTTACTAAACAGCATCTATTATACACTGGCTTGCCTTACAGCCACCACCCGTGTATTCACACACTTATGAGGGAAGGGCTATGATTGAATTAACGGATACGGTTCAACAATTTGACATCTTGTCATTAGCATAGACTGTGCTATATATGTATACAAAGCGACACTTAATAGTATTTAGATACCGCTGATAAACATTGTATACTGCTATATAAGACACTATTATCATTCCTTTGCGTCATTAGCATAGACTGTGATATATATGTATACAAAGCGACACTTACAAGTACTTAGATACCGCTGATAAATATTGTATACCACTATATATGACACTGCTATCCTATCATTCCTTTGCTTGACGCTGGTTACTGAATATGCATAAGATATGTGTTTAACCCATGAGCAGCATATGTTCTAATAATACGCAGGAGTGGAAGGGGTTAATCTCAGACATTAGTGACTACATTGATATACCCAATTCCCCATTCTGACTCCTATCGCTCCTCCAAGGGGTTTAGTTCATACCCATTTTATCCATTTGAGTGTAATAATTTAATATGTATTAAAACGTTATTGTTTTTTGCGCCGCTTTCCCTTTTAGTTTCTGGTATAAGGGATTTTACCTTATAGCCTAAGAAACATATACGCCTGGTATAGAGTGCATCCATAGGGGTACCTTTAAACTTCTTCGTTCACTCTCTCTCACATATGTACTGACCCCCATTGCACCTACCTTTTTAAGGACCTCCGGTTTAATAGGTGAGCAGCTCTTTACTAACCTCTGTCCTTAGCCAAAAATACAAGAATTCAACATCGCCACCCTCTTCTGCCGTACAGTATGTGAAATATGTTTTCCGCAAATTAATTATATATTTCTCAAATTGTAACCTTGTTGTAACCATAAAAACATGAACACACAAAATTATATTTAAAGAATGAACAATTTTTTATTGGACAGGATAATAAAGGGAAAAATAATAATAGAACAATACAACATTGCCTCTTCTTCCGAATGTAAAATATGTATTCCGTGAATGAGTGTTTCTCAAATTGGAACCTTTCTGAAATGCATATGCATGTCATCACAATTCTGCGCATGCGTGCATGGCTAATTGGAACCTTTTGAAACGCATATGCATGTCATCATATTACTGGGCATGCGTGTATGGCAAATTGGAACCTTGTTGAAACGGATATGTGTCATCACATTTCGCTAGATACTGTATCTGTTAGACCAGGGGAGCACAAACTTTTCCTGCTGCGCCCCCTGTCTGGGCTACTCCAGATTCTCGCCCCCCTCCTAACTGCAGCTACATCAGATGACGGGAACATATGGGTATTAACCCTTGGAGTACCGAGTCTCCAAACCACAGAAAGGTACAGAATCTGCAATCTTCCAATATATTTTGGAGCTGACACCACTAAAATAATAACTTATGCAGTATTGATGGAGGAAAAGCAATGATGATACAAGCAGTGGGCTGGTCAATCCTTAGAGATACAGCGGAGCCTCTTCAAAGAAAAGACCCCGAGGTAAGTCAAAAACCGGTGCCGTTTAGCCTCAAAGCTGCCTGATAAAAATATGGCTTTAAGTGTGTAATTCGTTACTCACGATACCCGGTCTGCAAGCTGCTCAGAATGCTCCGGTGGCCATCTTTGCTTCCTCGTGGTGTCGGTGTGCTCCTATCCGGAAGTGACGTAAGTAGGGAGGGGATTGGTAACCGTGGTCACAGCACTCCACACAACCAACGCTTGAAAAAGTAAAAAACTTTATTTAAATGCTACAGTGAGCATACAAGCACCACTCTGACGCGTTTCGTCTGTAGAAAGACTTTTTCAAAGAGTGAATATCCCCACAAATACCGGAACTTATATAGGAAATGACGCATGTCATAGGTACCTCCCTAATTGGCAAGGTCCTCCCTTTAAACTGTAATATAAAAGTCAAACGTCATTCCCTTAAAGGAACCAGGTATTTAAACCCCACATATACTATTAAAAAATGCATAAATTACACGGATTACATAAACTAGGATTAAAAACAAAGAATTAGTAATGCTCACTGATATATATAATCAAATAATACATGAACAACATAGAAACAGACTTATTATTACTTACAGAAAAAGAGAATGATGTGGAACCACTGTCTCTGATTACCAATTAATTGTATCATATAATTATGCCATATGCACCACATATTATTGCACATATGTGCCAAGATTATAAAGTCTATAGTGTAGTATCATACCAAATGCAATATAGCGGATACAATATATGCAAATAGAAGTCCATACAAACATTAGTAGTCAGATGGCAATACATAATTATGACTGTAATGGCAAAATACACCCCGACACTCCCCATCCGCTCAGACAGCCAGGAAGTGTTTGAGTTCCCACTCCTGGTTGATACCGAGCGGGTGAAGAGTGCGTAAGGTGTATATCCAGTACATTTCACGCCGATTAAGCGTGCCTTCCCTATCTCCTCCCCGTACGCCTTGGGAGATGTGTTCAAGGGCCATGAATGAAAAATTTGCAATACCACCCCCACTACATCTCGTGAAGTGTCGGGGTACAGGATGTGTATCATCTTTCCTTTTTATAAAGCAGACGTGTTCAGCGATACGGGTCTTCAAGGTTCTTTTTGTGCGGCCCACATACCGCATAGAGCACCCGCACTGCAACAGGTAGATAGTAAAGGTAGTATTGCAATTCAAAAATGTTTTTATAACATGACTCTTTTTGTCATCCTCATATTTTATAACCTTAGTATTGCATGCATACTTGCACATCGAGCAATTCCCACATGAGTAAAAACCTTTGGGTATCCCCCGTATATTTGTATACTTAGATGTTGTGTGAAATAAACTGGGAGACAGATGTGACCCCCATGTCTGAGCCTTACGATATGTAAACTTAGGGCCATTCTTTACAAATTGTGTTAAATCCTTATCCAAGGCTAATGTAGCCCAATGTTTGTTAATTATATTGCGTATATTTTGCGCCTGGCAGCTATATGTGCTAATAAATAATGGGCATTCGTCGCCATATGTTAAAGATACATTATTTCTTTTTTTCTTTTTCTTCACAGAGAATACTGATCTGTCCATAGACTCAGCTGATTCAAACGCATCCTGGATATTTTTTTGGTGTATACCCTCTTGCCAGGAATCTATTTGTTAATTCTTTTGACTGTGCAATAAAGCTATCATCATTTGTGCACAATTGCAACACTACCTTTACTATTTACTTGTTACAGTGCGGGTGCTCTATGCGGTATGTGGGCCGCACAAAAAGAACCTTGAAGACCCGTATCGCTGAACACATCCGCTTTATAAAAAAGAAAGATGATACACATACTGTACCCCGACACTTCACGAGATGTAGTGGGGGTGGTATTGCAAATTTTTCATTCATGGCCCTTGAACACATCTCCCAAGGCGTACGGGGAGGAGATAGGGAAGGCAAGCTTAATCGGCGTGAAATGTACTGGATATACACCTTACGCACTCTTCACCCGCTCGGTATCAACCAGGAGTGGGAACTCAAACACTTCCTGGCTGTCTGAGCGGATGGGGAGTGTCGGGGTGTATTTTGCCATTACAGTCATAATTATGTATTGCCATCTGACTACTAATGTTTGTATGGACTTCTATTTGCATATATTGTATCCGCTATATTGCATTTGGTATGATACTACACTATAGACTTTATAATCTTGGCACATATGTGCAATAATATGTGGTGCATATGGCATAATTATATGATACAATTAATTGGTAATCAGAGACAGTGGTTCCACATCATTCTCTTTTTCTGTAAGTAATAATAAGTCTGTTTCTATGTTGTTCATGTATTATTTGATTATATATATCAGTGAGCATTACTAATTCTTTGTTTTTAATCCTAGTTTATGTAATCCGTGTAATTTATGCATTTTTTAATAGTATATGTGGGGTTTAAATACCTGGTTCCTTTAAGGGAATGACGTTTGACTTTTATATTACAGTTTAAAGGGAGGACCTTGCCAATTAGGGAGGTACCTATGACATGCGTCATTTCCTATATAAGTTCCGGTATTTGTGGGGATATTCACTCTTTGAAAAAGTCTTTCTACAGACGAAACGCGTCAGAGTGGTGCTTGTATGCTCACTGTAGCATTTAAATAAAGTTTTTTACTTTTTCAAGCGTTGGTTGTGTGGAGTGCTGTGACCACGGTTACCAATCCCCTCCCTACTTACATCAGATGACGCTCCGGGGTCACGTGACCCACGGCATCATTTGATGCCTGTGACGTCACGTCACATGACCCCGCGGCATCATTTGAGGCCGCGTTGTCATGGAGGTACGTCACAACGTCTGAATCCCAGTACGTTTTCTTGTTACCAAGGCTTTATGTGATCCCTGGCATTTAATTTAAATGCCTGGGGGAAGAGCGTGGGACCTATGCAACCGCCCACACCACCAGACAAATCTCACCCCCTGGGGGGCGCACCCCCTAGTTTGCGCACCCCTGTGCTAGACAGTAGTAGCACTACTGCTGTTGGTGTATCTAAATAGTAGCAAACACTTTCATTTTCTAGCTTTATACTGTATTTTGTAAATACTGTACTGTATTCTGTACAGTTTACAGTATCAATGACCTTTAGAATTTTAGGTATAGTCTACTTTAAGTGTCTAGACAGTAAAAGCAATTTCTTCCTGGATCCTCGTGGCTCACATTAAACTTATTCCAGCTCCACCAAAGACCAAAGTCACCTAATGCACAGCTGCATCAAGTTAACGTTTTGAAGGGTAATATTAAACACCCTGACCATTAACCCACGAGGAAAATAAGATACCAGGCTGAAGCCCGGTCTTATCAGAACATTTCATAGATTTCAGAGATTTCTTCCTGGATCCACGTGGCTCACTTAAAACTTATTCCTGCTCCACCAAAGACCAAAGTCACCTAAAGCACAGCTGCATCAAGTTAACGTTTTGAAGGGTAATATTAAACACCCTGACCATTAACCCACGAGGAAAATAAGATACCAGGTTGAGGCCCGGTCTTATCAGAACATTTCATTTTTGTTTCAAGGACTCAATATTTTAATTCTTTTAGAGTGTGTTTAAGTTAGAATTTTAAGATGTATGCACCATTGGGTCTGCAAAGGTATAACCCACAGAGAGATGACAAGATTGTCATGGGAGTGCTCTGCGGAGCCTTGTCAGCAATTCTCACCTGCCTGTGTTCCTTATACATCGCAGATATCTATCACCATAGTCAAGGTAACACTACACTAAGCACCATCTCACCCACAAACATCACAAAGTCCATTAGTTCCCTGGAAGTGAGGCTTGTGAATGCTCTTGTATGTGTTTTGGCAGTACTCATCACTCTCTATGTATGTGTCATGTGCAGCAAAACTTTGATCCAGAAGTGTGTTGCACCCCCACCGAGAGGAGGGGGTCACCAAGGGGCTTGTGTCAGCCACAAGGAAAGGATCATAAGTCAGCCATATTGACCATCGCAGACATTTTTTGTTCTGATTTTCTGAGTGAATGATGTATATGATGCGTGCAGGGGTGATGATCATGCATTCACTTCCACAGATACCAACCCCCCTCAATTCTCAGTAATAGAATGTTGTGCTAATTCTCAAAATATATGATGGTAGAGATAGATGCCATTTTCTTTAGCTAGCAGCAGAAAGGTTACTTGCATCAAATAATGTTTTGGCATTTTGTGTATCCATTTTTACACACTAGCAACACCAATCATTTATGGGTCAAGTGCCTCCAACAACCAGAAACAAGAGAAAAACACCAAATATTTCAGGGCTGAAAAGTAGTTTACAGAAAGAACAATTATGGGATAGTTTATTTCCAAATGTAAGAGTTGGGTTACTATATGACAGGCTTAATACATTAACAGACGTGTTAGATAACATAGATTATAAGCTGTACGGGGCAGGGACTGTGCCTGCATAATGTCTCTGTAAAGCGCTGCTTACAACTAGCAGCGCTATACAAGAACATGCTATTATATTATTATTATTATTATTATTATTATTATTATTATTATTATTAATATTATTACTATTACTATTACTATTACTATTATTATTATTATTATTATTATTATTGTTGTTATTATTATTATTATTATCATTATTATTATTATTATTATTATTATTATTATTATTATTATTATTATTATTATTATGTGCTCAATTACACCACTACAGCCATTGCATCACTAAACCAAGAACAAGTCCAGAGCAGGCTTATGGACTTACAAAACAGAAAGGCTTTAGATTATATTTTAGACATCAAAAGGAGGTGTATGTGCCCTAATTAAAGAACAATGTTGTGTTTTCATCCAAGATCAGAGTGGCAAGGTACAGTTTGAGTTAGACATAATACAAGAAATTCAAGGAAGACTTAGAAAGAAAGGTGACACAGATTGGGACCCTTTGGGACTTGATGGATTGGTAGGATCACTGGGAGCGAAATTTTTGAATGAGGTATATGTGTGCTTGTGATACTCGTTGTCATCTATGTTTGTGTCATGTTATGATCCACAAATGTGCTACCCCCTCTGCAGACATGATGCCATTGTTTGCAGATCCAATTTACAGCTTTACAGCAGTCCCTTAAAGAAAGAAGATGCCAAGTACAGTGTCCTAACTCTGGAAAAGAAATTGGCCGCAACGCCATACAAAACTATGATTACATTTGGCAGGCACCCTCTTGCACTGTCCTATACCCTCAAGCATTATCAGATGATGGAGCACCACAAAATACAATCTGTGCCTCCCAACGTGTATCTGGACTAAAATCATGCCAATAATTCTCAAAAAACAATGTTTTAAAGAATCAGAGGAGGGACTGATGAAGTTGAGACATTAGAGGGTCTGACGTAAACAGCATTAAGGTCTAAGCAGCCATTTTGTCTTACTATTTTTGTCAGCCATCTTGTTATTGTTCTATTCCTTTTCTGTCATTTATGTTGTAATGTGCTGTGTTTGTGTCATCCATTTTGTCTTCTGTCTGTATGAAAGCTGCATGAAAGTTATAGTGGGTTAAAAGATTTTTCGCTCACAATGTTTACCAGCTCTGGCCAGCCAAGCTGCAGAAGGAGGGAGGGGGCATACAGCCTTGAGGAGTGAAATTAGAATTAGAGAAGATGTCTCATATTTAAGAGCTAGGTAAAGTCTTGAGAAGTGAGATCAGAATTAGAACCAACTTCTCAGCATTCGAGTGTCTGGTGGACTCAGAGATAGAAATCATTTCTCACATTCAACCCCTTAAGAAAGTATGTATCATTTCATTTTTTGTTATGTATTACAAGATTATGGGGGCTATGCACAAAGCTCAATGGGTTTGCGTTCTGATGTTCAAAAAAAGCACGTCCGTTAAAAAGTGAGGCCGGGGACGCGATTCACCAAGGCCTTGAGCCTATTTTTTAACATACGTGCTCAAAACACCCACAGCGTACGTGTTGCTTTTTTTCCCCCTGCTAGCGTTCTTAAACTTCACGTATGCTAGCTGCTAGAAATAAAGCCACTTGTAACATTTGCATGGAGATTTGCCATCTCCATGCAAGGCTGTTACAGGCGATCATACACTAAATAAATACATTTGAATAATAGTGTACTGTATATGAGCAGGGGGTCTCCGGAGCTGAACAGCATTGGTTTCAGGTCCGAGGACACCGTACTTCAGGAGATACAGGCCCGCAATTGGATGCCGGTATCCCCTGCAGAATTTCAATGTCCCGGTCACGTGACGCGGACGCTTGAAAGTGAAGGGGATGCCAGCACCCCATAACGGGGCCTGTATCTCCTGAATTAGGGGGTCCTCGGACCTGAAACCAATGCGGTTCAGCTCCGGAGACCCCTTGCACATCTACACTATGAAACACATGTATATTAAAAAAAGATTTAACAAACATCAATACACAATCCCCCCCCCCTCTCCGCCCTAACACATACAGTACAATAATGTGCAAAATTACTAGTATCCAGATATGGATAATAGATTATTTGCCCATTATTAAACAATGCAATAGCATACCTAAATAAAATAAATAAAAACAGTAGCCAGCTAATCCAATGAATACAAGCAGTAACAACATCAACAATGAATTCATTAAACCATTAACCAATGAAACCAATTAATTCCTAAACCAACTCAAAATGAATAGTAACACTAACCAATCAAACCAATGAATTACTACAAAATTAATGAATGTAAACATTTAAAGACAAAGAAATAAATTCAAACAATATCTGAAATAACCATAAAACGCATTAGCTAACATAATACAGTATAACATTAACAACAAACGAACACCAATCGCAAACATTTTATTACCATTAAGCAGGAAAAAAAACCAATCACATCCACAAAAGAAATTGAAATTAAAAAAACCAACAGCAATACCAAGCCACAAATGCCCCCCAAATATTGTCATAATAATGTATTCATCTGTACCCTAAAGTGGTACAGATTAATATATTATCAGTCGATGTGCCTCCCCAAAAAAATCAAAAAACACATCCAATGAAGAAACCTGTAAAAAGAGACATTTACAAACATTCAATATATTACTTACCATTACAAGCGGTGGCCCTCCGACTCCCAGGGTAACAGGAAGCTCACGTACCTTGAAGGCCTCCAACAGCATCTGATGCCATCCGCCAAGTACAGCTTTTTTTGCGTCTACCTTGAGCTGACGTGTTCTGTTGAACGCAACTTTCGCGTACGCTAAGGATACGTAGCTTAGTGCATCCCGCTTAAGGGCAGAATTTAATGCAAACAGGGTAACGAACGAGCAATGTTGGACTTAGAAAAATTAACGGAGCTTAGTGCAGGACCCCCTATTTCATTTTAGTTGACGCACACTTACATAATTTGTTATGTATTACAAACATACATCAGTTTTAGTATTGTTATGTAATACAAAATGATGTCATATTTAGCGACGCGCAATCCCCCCCATAAAGGGGTGGAGCTTTAGTTTTTAGGGTATAAATGTATCTCATACCGTATTATCTGGGAGAGAGCTTTTTGTTTTGAAGCTGTCTCCGCTGTGTGCACCTGAAATAAACTCATTTGATAACTGAATTTTTGTTGTAGCATATTTACTGCTTTAACAGTACTGTACTGTACTAAGGTAAGTACAGTAAGTATAGTTCAGGTAAGTATGGTACTGACAATAACCTGTTTCAATGTTAGCCTTATATTAAAGGTACTGTTATTGAATGCTGAGCAAGGATTGTAATCAGGCGCATTCACTAGGTTTTCAGTGACGGTCATACAGCTATTGCAATCGTATTGGCAAGCTGGGGTTGGTACATTGCGGGTTCGAGAAACACGAATTCTAAATGGATTAAACCCGACCTTACTCCTTTTGAAGTTGCCATCAGCAAACATACTGGCAAAACCTGGGAGCACAGACAAATAACCCCTGCTATCTCCCTCAGGAGGGGCAGTGCGAAAAAAACAATCCTCATTAGCTAACGTTTGCATTATCAAATGCTTCCACCCACAATAGTTAGGTGAAAATTTGAAAAAATCGTAGTTCTCAATGATATGATGATATATCTCTGCTAAAGTCGCCTTCTTATCTGTTCCAGCATTAATTGCAGAAAATATTAGATATGCGTAACAGACGTTCGGTTTTGAATAAAGACTTGGCATGATGTTGAGTGTACAGGTTCGGTCTATTTGGCAATTGTGCGGGCATAGCAATTGAGAATAATGTACCCAACATTGTGCTTAGATACTTAAATTATGAAAATACCTACATTTTATAACATCTTCAGCATCTTCAGCGACCAAGGTCATTTAACAATGGATCAATGTGGTGGACTCTCTTTTTAACTGGGTTTTAAACACCTGCAAATTGATACATTGTACAATACAGTAACTGTGCTATAGCACAAAAGGGATTCATTGTGCCACCTGGTGGATACGTGACGAACTGCACCCAAACAAATCAGAATTCTGGAAATTCAAAGAAATCAACAACACTAAACACAGGTGTGATTGGAAAGATTGCGTTAACGCAAGCGGTCGCCAAGAATAGCGAGTGAATCCCGGGTGGAATACAACAGACTTTACGAAAACGGATCCGGGAAATGTTCGAATAACGTCCGCTGCATCTGTTGATAACCAATATATATATATTTTAACCTAATATCAATAAAAATGTACAAAAACCTCCTGGGAGGCAAATCATCTCAGGTATTTATTCTCTTACATCAAATGTGTCTGGATATCTTGATTATTTTTTACAAGAATATGTGATATTCCTACCCTCTTATCTCAAAGATTGAGGTTCTAAATATTTTTGAAGGTCTTCAGTGGCAATAATACTATAAAGGGGTATCAAGAGGATTGTCCTGATCTTGAATTATCTTGAATACCACTAACGGGCTCCAGACTTTTATCTGTACTATACTTTGATGTTGGATATAATACTTAAGAGAAGATTTGCAGGGGCCGCACGTGTGATATCACAGCGCATGCACGTCTGCTAAAGAGCTCTGTGCATGCCACTGCTAATACATATATAGAGCACCTCGTATCTCCCCCAAAACAGCTGAGGTGGCGGGAGAACCACCCGGTATGCTTCCCAAGAAGGCCAGGAAGATGTCCACCCTGGAACTGTCCCGTTTTGTCACAAGCAGCCCACGATGCCAGAGAGGAAGGAAGATGACAGTGAGGAGCGCGGGTGGGAGCACGCATCATCGAGCTCTGAGCAGAAGCAGGGAGAAGAGGAGAAAGACATAGCAATAACTAAGCAGGATTTAAAGGGGGTGTTTCAAGAAATGCAGACTATGTTCCAATCAGCTTTGGACAAAGCAGTGTTGGAGTTCAAGTCTGAAATCTCTACCCTGACTACAAGGACCACGGACCTGGAAAACAAAATGGACCCTACACTGGCGACACACTTTATTCGAGCTCGGCTAGTCCCACGAATTCGGGTATACCCGGGTGTATTGAGGTTTGTGACTGTTTTCTGCCCGAGTGCATTGAGGTATTTTCCAGGCAGGGATTGAAGCATTTTATTCCCGCTGGCTGCAATACTGCACAGTATATATATATATATACTGCATTACAATTCATGAATTTATGCCATCTGGTAGACACGCGAAGCATTGCAGCCTATTAAATCCTAATCATTATCATTTAACAGATCAGCCGCCCGTCAGCCAGGCATGAACCCAGGCTGGGAAGGCAAACACAACGGGGCTTGTCAGAGGTGAGGAGCGGCGCATTCCAGGTATCTGCCAGGTACATACTGGGTATTTGCTCGAATAAAGTGTGTTGGTGCAGTACTTTAAAAAACCAAGTGAACACAGATGACGAGGTCCTGCAGCTCAACAAGGAGGTAAGAGCGATGAGAGACAGCATGGATGACCTTGAGAACAGGGAGCGAAGGCAGAACCTGCAAATCTGTCACATCCAATAGTAAGGGTCTGTGTTTCACTCTGTGCTCACCACAAACAAGACGAGACCCCGGTACTGAGATGGGAATAGTAACAAACACCAGCCACAGGCACAGGGGCCACTTCCGGAGTGTAGGATTGTCTTGGTAGCCAAATCAGGGATATAGAGGATAGAGTTGTCGTGATACTTGCCATGTTCAAAGTAGGAGAGATCCGGTGCGTAGAAGGTACTTTGCCAAGATCAGGATAGGAGAGGAGTGAAGAGTCAGAGGATAGCCAAGATCAGGAGCAGAGGTCAGAGAAGTCAGACAAACCAGTTAGGTACACAATGGGTAAATATAGAATAAGCAGCAAGACAGGAACAAGTCAGGAACAGCAAGGGTAAACACAGAGTAACATAAATCTATGCTCAGCCAATGTACCTGTGACATTGGTGAGCATATATAGGCAGGATCAGCCAACCCCTAAGGGGGTTGAGCGGGGGCATGGCCCCCATGGCAACCGTGATAGGTCCAAGGCTTCCTAGAACAGGTGTAGCTGTTGTGCAGCTAATGAATGTTTCTTTGAGCAGGTGCAGCTGTTTGTGCAGCTAATGAATGCTTCTATGAGCAGGTGTAGCTGTTTGGTAGCTAGTGGATCTTGCCACGGAGCTTGGGGGCATGGCACATGTGTCACGTGTGAGCGCTGTGTGCAGTTAGTGTGCAGCACAATCCGTGGATGGAACCTGAGTCCGCGATGTCGGATGACGCCATTTTGGCGTGTATACGTGCTGCACAAGTCTGGTAAGGAATGTGGTCCATAGGCACCCGCGCGTGTGCGGTGGTGCTCGAGAGGATGTGCGGAGCGGCTGTACTTCGGTAATCCTTACACTGTGGAGGCACTGCAGCCTTATCTTAAAAGGCTGTTTCTCTCAATTGACCCCCAACTACAAGATAGAGAACTGTTGATGAACAGAGCTCACGAGCGTTTGGTCTGAAATTTGATGACACTAGATGAATTAAGAATGTGGTGTTGAGGCTTCATCAATATGCGGCCAAAGACAAGATAATAAATGGAAGCAGAAACAGAGGTTCAATCGACTTTGAAAATTACCCCATCCAGATCTTTCAGGACCTGTCCAGGCTGACCATAGAGAGACGTAGAGGATTACGACAGGTGACAGCGATACTTCAGGAAAAGTGAATTCGCTTTCTGTGGGCCTTCCCGTTCCACGTTATAGATAACTAAGGAGGGTGGCAGGCTTCACTTTGTTACCCAGAGGAATCATCAGCCTTCGCCTAAGAGCAGACCGGATCAACAACGATAAACTCAGGACAACAATCCAGAGGAAAAGTGGTCTGCTGGGGGCACGACGGATGAGGAGCGAATAATCAAGACCTGTCGAGCCCTTGAGAAGTCCATAGTCTTTTTATTGGTTACTAACTTCAGGAAGGATCCATCTGAGTCTGCGGTGGACTATTTGACATATGAGTCTGCAGCCCATGGCTGCCCAAGAAGCCCAAGTTGGAGTTTTTGTTTTTCTGTCTCTTATTTTGATCTACAGGTCCAGTTATGCTCGTAGTTTGAGATCATTTGCCCAGTGCCTGGGCGATAGGATCAACTCTGCGCAGGGGAGAAGAACCCTCAAGGTTTACAAGAGACTGTGACCTGCATGGAGCAGGGGAAAGACTGTCTGAGAGCCCGGGTGTGGGGTGAGTGGGCCTAGGCCCTAGGAGTTTGAGGGGATGGGATTTTTGTGAGTTAAACACCACACTGAGGCTCAGGAAACAGACAGAAAGGACATTAAGCCCCACTAAAGAATTAGGGCAGCCCCTGCTCCAAACGTTAATAGCTGGACTGCGTAGTGAAATATATCAGTTCTGATGTATGTTTTCCCCAGGTTATTTAGCCCCTCCACCTTTAAATGTATATGACGGGTTTAAATGGGATGAAGGAATAGGGGTTGTAAGACACAGAGCTAAGAGGGAAACTATTGTATTACATTGAACATTTATATATGCTTATATTTGCCAAAGTTGGTAAAAGTTGGTTTAAAATTAATGATTGATGCCTTAACCTAGGTAAAGCAAAGGTGCGATTTGGAGGTGGAGATTAAGTAGTGGCAGCATGTGGGGTGGAGATAGGACACCAGTATGTCTGACGTCAGGGTGACACCAGTAACGCCATATGCCCGCCAGGCCAATCCAAGTAGGGACTGGCTGCAAAATTGGGATGAGTGGCTCGGTACACTCATCATATTTTTCAATCCTACTTTTGTTTTGTTTTTTTTTCACCTCACTCTCCAGACATGGGAGAGTTCCCCCACCCCCTCCACCTAATTCCCACTCCCTTCCTCCCCACAACCATCAACATTTTGGAAACACAACTTTCAAAAGAGAAAGAGAGACACAGAATCTGGAATGACTAACCGAATTCCATTGAAGGTAGTGTACCTAAATGTCAAGGGTTTGAATGCAAATGGTAAGCATAGATTGGCCCTAAAATAATTTAGGAAACTGAATGCAGATATGTTTTTTTGTAAGTGAAGCAGGAATGATTGCATTTGAGAATATAAAAACTCACAGATGCAATGGAGGTCAGTGAGGCAAGTTGCAAAACAGTCCAGGATTTTTTCCTCATCAACAGTGAAATGGTGTCCACAGAGGTATCCGGTCACACACAGAATGATACAGTAAGGTCACTCCAGAGACTAAAGAAGGGACTGAAATGTCAGGATTCTTAGTGTTTTCATGGATTAAATAAAATCACCTTCTGATCTTATATTTGTAAGTGCCGGTATTTAGTGTATTTTATATGCACTTACTCCACTATGTGCATTTGCTCTGTTTACCTGGCATGGCTACCAGCCCCTAAGAGCTTTTTTTTTTTTTTGTTTAAATGTTTTAACTTTGTCCCATTGTATATTTAAAGGATGTTTGGGGCAACACCATTTTTTATAGGGTTGTGTGTATCCCTCCTTTGGGTAATCACATATTATTGGCTTCACTTCCACATTTCTGGCTAATCATTATGCTTCAGGTGTGCTTTTATTGATTTAATTAGTTTACGGAAAACGCGGGTCTCATCTCCTCTCTCCGGTCCCATGCTGATGGCAGCGTACGAACAGTGCGAGCACGTAGCCAAGCGGAGCCTGGCCTCTCTGGGACACATCACGTCTCTTGGAGACTCCTCCCTCAACCACTTATTGCTGACGTTCTTCCCTGCTGGTCTCCTATTGGTCTCTGGTAGTATATAGGCTCAGTCAGCCCCTTGGTAGATGGATGAACATAATACTCTTTCAGTGCATCCCTGTCTCTCTGCCTTGTCACCTTGTCCTGTGATTTCCTCTAGCTCCTCTCTGACCTTTGGCTTTGTACCCAGACTCCGACTCTCCCCGCTCCTGACTTTGGCTGACGATCCGTAACTCTCCAACCCCAGACCACGGCAAGTACCCATGATGATCTGCACCTCTCCAACCCTGACCACAGAAAATACATATGATGTTCCGCACCTCTCTAACCCTGACCCAGCTTAATGACTATGACTTTGCACTCCGGACACGCTCACATGGCTGGAGGTCGGTTTTATCCAATCCCCAGCTCGGCCTCGTGGTCACATTCTGTTTGTGATGAGCACTACGTTACAGTATGCTCAGCCCCACAAACATGGACCCCGCTGGGGTGGGGAAAGTCTTGAGCATGCACACCAGCATGTTTTCCAAATTGGAGAGTTATATTGAATAGAACAATCAGTGCATGGAGCGCCTGCAACAGGCCGTTCAAACTCTCGCTGACCGGACCCTTCCTCCTGACCCTTCCAGGACGTCCGCCCCAGTCCTCGCTCCAGTTCCTTTGGCCACGACTTCTGAGCCACGACTGCCTACGATACAAAGAAAAACCCGGGCGCTCCCTGACTAAGTTCTTAAAAACAGGGGCAATGTGACAATGAACTTTACAACCTTATAGACAAAGGTCCCCTCTGGTTCGTCTTCTTGTCCTATGGCTCAGACCCCAATAGGATCCTTATCCAGGATCCTTATTTGTACAGGGATATAGAGAGAAAAAAGGGGGAGCACAGGTTGAAGAATTTGGGGTATCTAGAGTATCTAAATAGATATTTGTGGGTGTGCTTGAAAGATATATTAAATCACTTACACGGCCTTGTGTAAATGCTCTCACAGCAAGGTTTACTTGTCTTAGTGTTCTCTTGGTCGGTTGCCTTCTTCTTTTCAGGACTTGGTTTTCTATACACCCTTATTACACCTATAGATCACTACGTGTAAAGACCAGATTTGGATAAAAAGATACCTTCCCCTAGGATTGTACTCACACTAGCCCATGTGAGTGCTGGCAGTAATTACTGCCTTTATATATATATATATGCATTTAGAGTTAAAATATTGGACTTGATCAGTACTGTCTGTATTCCCCTCTAAACCACTGTTTTTCAATCTGTTCACTCCGAGGGAGACATCCACATTGTAAGCCGAGGACTATTGAAGATATCCAGAAAGAAAACCAAGTCCTGAAAAGAAGAAGGCAACCGACCAAGAGAACACTAAGACAAGTAAACCTTGCTGTGAGAGCATTTACACAAGGCCGTGTAAGTGATTTAATATATCTTTCAAGCACACCCACAAATATCTATTTAGATACTCTAGATACCCCAAATTCTTCAACCTGTGCTCCCCCTTTTTTCTCTCTATATCCCACGACTGCCTACACCCAATCGCTATGGGGGCTACCCGCATGGGTGCCGTTGTTTTTTAAACTAGTGCTTTATCCAGTTCGAGTTAATGCCCTCTCGATTTATCTCTTCAAGATCTAAGGTGACATATATAATTTCACTACCTACTGACATGTCCTGGCCTGTGCCTTACCCATCTGAGAGTGGAGATCGGACCTCACCAATGATATCGGACATTTCACCCAGGAGTTCTACAGAGTGTTCGACACACCTGGCTGCTTCTTCCATGTTACATATCTCCCAGGGTAATCACCCTGTCGCCCGATATGCTCTCGAGTTCCGCCCTATTGCCGCTGAGACCAGATGGAACAATGAGGCACTGATAGCCGCTTTCTGGCAAGGCGTTTCTGAGTCCCCAAAGGACGAGCTCGGAACACGAGCATCCCACTGACCTCGAGTAACTCATCGCCATATGCATCCGGGTTGATCAGCGATTGCAGGAGAGGAGAGCAGAAAGAACTCGACGTCGGCAAGGTACCCCTAGATCCCACAGTTTCTACACAGGTATGGCTGAACTGCCCCTTCCAGATGTCGAGGAACCCATGCAAATCGGTGGCAACAAGCTGTCCCCCGGTGAGAAACAGCACCTGCGTAGTGTCGGACTTTGCCTGCACTGTGGCAACGCAGGACACCAGGCACTCAATTGCCCACACAAGTCGGAAAACGCCACATCCCAGTGAAAGCCAGGAGACTCACATTGGGAACACTGGCCACTTCTCCTACACAAAAGAAAAAATAATTGCCAACTAGGATTTTACTCTCTGTCATGTTAACTGGTGAAAATGTCCATACTACCGCACTGGCCTTCCTCATAGATCAAGGGTTCGCTGAGAGAAACAAGATTCCCCTCATACACAAGAAACACTCTGTGGTTCTGGAAGCCATTGACGGTCAACCTCTGCAACCAGCATTTATCTCTACAAACCGTACCCTTTCAGTTACGCAGAGGTAAGGATCATATGGAGAGAATCCATTTGGATGCCATCCATATCCCTTCGGTCGATGTGATTCTTGGTCTTCCATGGCTCCAGTTGCACAATCCTCATATAGACTGGACTTACGCAGAACCTTTTCTATGGAGTCCTCACTGCCTCAACAACTGTGCCACCACCGCCGCCAAAAAATGATGTGGGGTTGCAATACCAGAAGAAGAGAGAACCCTCTTGCCTGAGGTCTACGCTGAGTTCCGAGACATCTTTGATAAGGTACGATACGAGGGTCTACAACCCCATCGCCCAATTTGATTGCCCCATCGATCTGCTGCCCGGCTCAGTACCCCAGAGAGGATGCTACTATCCACACTCCCTTCCGTAAACCAACACCATGAAAGATTATATTCAGGAGAATTTACAAAAGGGGTTCATTTGGAAATCCTCATCCACCGCGGGAGCGGGGTTCTTTTTCGTGAAAAAAAAATACGGATCCCTTAGACCCTGCATTGATTATCGGGCGCTCAACAAGATCACCATCAAGTACAGATACCCGTATCATTGATCTCTGATCTCTTAAACCGATTACAGGGGGCCACAAATTAGACCGGCAGCAGACAGCAGGGTACTTCTCCTCTCTCAAAAGGGCTCACCCGGCGATCTGTCCCAGCTGTATAGAGAGCTGCACAGAGAGAGATGCCTCCCTGCGCATATCTCGCAGGGATCGCAGTGTTTTAATAACATTTTTAATACTAGTGTACGTGAGCAGGGGATCTCCGGAGCAAAACCGTGTTGATTTCAGGTCCGAGGACCTCCTGCTTTCAAATCATTAAAACCACAAATACACAAAAATAAAAGAAATACACAAGCACCTAAACACCCCAACAATAAAATTATTGAAAAGCCTAATAGTATACATAAATACAAATTATCTATCACCAAAACAGCAAAAGAATAAAATTAAATAAACACCTATCCAACCAATTCAAGAAATAAAATCACTAGCCAACAAATCAATTACATAAATAAAATGACTAGTCAACAAATCAATTCAATAAATAAAATCACTAGCCAACAAAACTATTAATAAATTTAAACCGCTAACCAACCCTAAAATGTACTAAAAACAAGCCATCCAAATTCCCAAAAATGTAATCCAAACAATAAACAGAAATAGAAAAAATGATAATAAATTCAAAACAATTATTTGACAATAAATGCATTGCCTGTCACTGTATTTATCTGTACCCTAAAGGGGACCCCTGCTGTGTTACTCCGGCAGGCCATTAGTCTCCAACTGACCATCCCGGTCCACCATGCGGCGTAAAGTGGGCTGTACCAGGTATATGTTCGAATAATGGCCGCTGCATCTGTAAATGCTCAACTTGATATATATTCTCATATAAGGAAATGCCCTTCCAGCACTAGATATCCCGGTATTTACGTTAACTTCTAGAGCCTTAGACGTTTTCTGGTGTCTGTGCAATATGATTTCCTAGCACACAGACTCTCCCTTCATCTGATCTCCCACCGTCGCTGTCTGCCTAGCCTGTGCATGCGCAGCCTGTCCAGTGAGTCACAGACTGATTGTACTGCTATGGTAGAAGCAGTCTAACTCCGGGCTATCCAATCCTCTAGCATCATGGTATAGTCTCGGTATGTAGCCTCCTCTCTCACTTGATCCGCCGCCATGGCCGTCTGTCTCTCTCGTGCACATACGGCTTGTCTGATCCATTGTAGGATGGCTCCAGGGAATAGATATTGCTGAAAGAAGTTAAGGATATCTGTGCTTCTATGAACGGGGCAGTCCTTTCCGGGTTAACCACTCCAGGAGCATTGCAATGTGGTGCAGCTTAGCCGCTGTTCTTTGTGTCCAGATCAGTCTCCGTTTGCTCAGGATCTCTCCCTAAAGCTGATATTCACAGCTGACATCCTTGTCAGGACTGCCTCCACCACCTCCATACTTGCGGATAATACCTAAATACCTGTGACCCCTAAAAGAGTAATTCAAAGTAGGCAAAGAAACCCGGTGGAAGGATCCAAAACTCCAATGGGCCAGACTCTAGGACCAATCTGGATAAAGAAAAATCAAGTGAGAACCATGGTGATTGAATTTCCCCAGAAAGCTGGTACTGCACCAAGTAAGTGCAGCCTTGTAAAACTGCATAAAGCAGGCCTTCAAAAACTTTGTGTAATAGAGTATATGTACAGTAAAAAAGTTTTCGGTACACATATGAGGAGTTATACTTAATGTGTTTTTTTTATGTGTTGCAGATGCAATTACAAGGTCCATAGAGATCACAAGTTGACCCAACCCAACAAAACATGGATCCACCATAATACAAGCTGGACTCAGGTCACCCAACATCAGATGCAGCTCACCCATCAATCATCAACCTCAAGCACCATCGCACCCACCTCACCACACCTCTGATACATTGTACCCAACTCCAGATCCAGCTCATCTGCCCACAGACCAAGCGCAACCCAACTTGGACTCAGATCACCCCATTTCAGACCCAGTGCAGTCCCTAAAAGACAATGTTGCAGTCTAAGTTTAATTGGTGCCTTTTTCAGGGGTAGCTTGGCATTTGCAGTTGGATTTTGTTTTAGACAATTGTGATGCCAGTATACAGTACCTGCCGATAGATCTGCCAATGATTGTGCACAAATACCTGACAGGTCCAGTGACGACATAATGGATAAAAAAATTGACCTCGTGTTAGAGAGGATGGAACATATTGGGAGGCGCATGGATGTTCTCTTTTCACTTGTGGATAGACTGTTTCAAGAGAGACAATGACATCTGAAGGAAGTCTCTTGTAACCCCAATATGCAATTACTAGATGCTGTGAAAGCCATACATACTCTCCTTCTCATTCAGCGATGATGAAATTGTGACTATGACCCCCATGCCACTGAGACTGACCTGCAAGAAAGTTGCATCAAGAAGCAGTTATCTGTGCCTGTTTTCCAAAGCACATCTTTTATTTATTTATTTTATTTATTTTATTTATAAAATATTTTACCAGGAAGTAATACATTGAGAGTTACCTCTCGTTTTCAAGTATGTCCTGGGCACAGAGTAAAACAAATAATACATGGTTACAAGTACAGTTACATAAATGAACAGGGTACTCATTATATACAAGACATTGCATGCACAGTTAAAGAAAATATATATTATGAGCGTATGAAACAGTTACAGACCAGGTTAAAATGTGAGACAGCTTTAGATTTGAAAGAACTTAAACTGGTGGTAGATGTGAGAGTCTCTGGTAGGTTGTTCCAGTTTTGGGGTGCACGGTAGGAGGAGGAACGTCCGGAAACTTTGTTGAGCCTTGGGACCATGAACAGTCTTTTGGAGTCTGATCTCAGGTGGAGAAGCACCTGTATCCCTGTCAGTGGGGATCCAGTACCTGACATCCCTCTTCCCATAATACCCAGGGAAACTTTGGAAAGATACACTGCACATTACAGGGACAGTTACATCGATTTGCATAAATTAATCTATCAAAACATGTGTCTTTTGAGCTTTATACCGAGTGGGCCAGCAGTATCAACTTTGTGGGCTTGAGTGGTTATAAGAGTTTAGCAAACAATTCAAAGAGTGCTATTTTAGATACAGTTGGGAAGCAGTATCAATATAGTACTGCCGAATTCAAGAACGTTGAAGATACAATTAATGCACTAGTACAGTATTTGAGGACCGTCGGCTGGAGTAATCACTGACTGAAACTGATGCAAACATGACATTTTAAATAAATATAGTTTATCGTTTCATTATTTTGGGGGTGCTATTAGTCAGTAGAGTTCAAGTGCAATAGTTTGGGAATGGTCCTTTTTAAGTACTGTTGGTGTTGATTTCAGGTAATGCTCTACTGAGGCCATTGTTTTATCCCTGTTTGGCAGATTCTAAACGTCAACACCTTGTTTGTGTAGAAACCACATCCAGTGACACAGCTCATCAATATTGGATGCTGAAACGTAACAACTGCCTTTCTGGTATCTCTTTTACATTGGAGCTCCTGCATGTGTGAGCATTAATTAGATGAAACACATATAGTATGCGTTCGTTCCAGAAGTCATGAAGTGCGCATGAGCAGTAATTGATTGGAATGCAAATGCATTCCATTTAGTTGCATATACTACGCATGTGCAAAAATTCAATGGCATGAATACAGTATGTGTTCCTTACAGTATACATAGGGCATTGGACAGCAGTGTTTTCTGACTGTGCAACATACTGTATAATTAATGCATCAATTTCTCGATTATCTTGAAGGTGAAACTGTACAACAGACAGCCAGGACATGTTGTTAGAAGAAGATTGTATTAGTTTTCCTTTGTTATTTATATTATTCTATAAAGCAATAAATATTTTCATAAAAATTACACCAATGTACAGTACAATACATGTTTCTCTTATTTACTTAAATAAATATGTCATCATTTTAAAAAACTGCATAATTTATCTTGTTTCCTAGCATTGAAAGTGTTTGGGAACATGGGATACATTACATTACAAAGAACAGTAAAAAAACATGCATTACTGTAGCAATAGCCTAGCACCACCTATTGTTACTGAAAAGTACTTTGGCAGCCACAAAACACTGTATTGTATTGTATGTCTTTATTTATATAGCGCCATAAATGTACAATGCGCTTCACAGTAGTAATACATATCATATAAATAACAAATCATATAAATAACAGGCCATGGGAATAAGTGCTTCAGACATAAAAGTAACATTAAGGAAGAGGAGTCATAGTCCGAGGTGCTTACAATCTAATTGGTAGGGGAACATACAGAGACAGTAGGAGGGAATTCTAGTAAGTGCATCTGCAGGGGGCCAAGCTTTATGTAGCATATGTCCAGGATTATCCACAGTGCTATTCATATGCTTCTTTAAGCAAATGTGTCTTAAGGTGGGTCTTAAAGGTGGATAGAGAGGGTGCTAGACGGGTATTGAGGGGAAGGGCTTTCCAGAGGTGCGGGGCAGTCAGTGAGAAAGGTTTAAGGTGGGAGAGGGCTTTAAATACAAAGGGGGTAGAAAGAAGACATCCTTGAGAAGAACGCAAGAGTCGGGATGGTGCATAGCAAAAAATTAGTGCTGAGATGTAGGAGGGGCAGAAGAGTGTAAAGCTTTAAAAGTGAGGAGGAGAATTGAGTGTGAGATGCGGGATTTGATCGGAAGCCAGGAGAGGGATTTCATGAGGGGAGATGCAGAGACAGATTTAGGAAAGAGTAGAGTGATTCTGGCAGCAGCGTTTAGGATAGATTGTAGGGGAGACAGGTGAGAGGCAGGAAGGCCGGACAGCAGGAGGTAACAACAATCGAGACGGGAGAGAATGAGGGCCTGAGTCAGAGTTTTAGCAGTCGAGTAACAGAGGAAAGGGCGTATCTTTGTGATATTGTGGAGGAAAAAGCGACAAGTTTGATTAGCTAGGCTTCACTTTGCCGCAGTATCCTAAAGCAGAAACCTAAAGCAGCGCTCTGGTGACATGCTGTCTGCATGCTGCCAGTGTTCCTTCTAGGGTAATCACCTCCCGCCGGGGGGTTGCTCTGTTCTCTCTAGAAGGAACACCGGCAGCAGGCAGACAGCACGTCAGCAGAGAAGAAGCAGGAGAGAACCGGGATGCCAGCAACTGCACTAGTGGCACTCCGTGAAGCAGCGCAACACCCCTTGAGCACCGGCACTTGAGGGACGAGCCAAGCAGACAGAGTACCCACAGCACCAGCACCATCGGCTCCAGAGGAGGGCCCAGCTCCGGTGAACCAGAGGGACGCTCTAACCTGATCTCATACGAACAGCCCACATTTACATCCTGACTGGGCAGAGAAGGCTACCACTCAAACAGGCAAAAGTTTTTTGTTATTTAACAATTTATATATATGCACATCTATTATCATCAGTCATCATTGTTTATTATTGTTTCAGTCTACTATTGACTGCTCAGTTGCTTGAAGATCATTGTAGCAAGACAATTTATTTATCATCTTTATTTTAAATATGTTCTTCCTCACAAGTCCTCTGCTGATTAATTAGGTGATATTGAAGTGCATGGCCGTTGCATAGGGCCTGCCTCCATCATGTACCAAATTCACAGAGGCAATGGAATAAAGCAACCAATCACATTGCTCGTTTTACCTCATGTTTGCGACCTTTCCAGGCGAAAGTGAAAGTTTTGCATCTAATTTGCGCATGCCGCTGTTAAATTATTTATTAATAGCATACCACTGCGGTAAAAATCCCCTTATTTTTCCTTTCTTGCTAGTGATATGGCTACAGAGAACAGTATATTTTTAAAACCAGAGACAGAACATAAAACACAGACAAAGCTCTGGTTTTAAAAATATATATTGCCATGCTCAGTAGCACTCCTCTGTGACACTCATATGCTTATATATATGTTGTGGGTATTTTGGGGGTTTAATAGGAGCTTGTTAGGTGTCCAGTATGTTTTACAATTGTTGTCCAGCTAGTCATGGCTGATTGGAGGGTGGCAACCTCCTTCCTAATTTAAGCTCACCCCCTCCCACATTTAAATGGTTATGGGCTCACTCCATAGCATCTTCCACTCAGGGGAACTTGCCTGCTTGCAGTTTGGCTGTGACATCTCTAATACAGAGTGCTTTTCCTGGTAATGTACAGGTTAATAAAAGCTTCAGTCAGACTCAGAACTTTGCAACTAATATTGACAGATTTACTATAAATCATTCTTCCTGTTATTACACAGGTTATTAAGAATTTATATTAGCGTTAGGGACCCCTGATATGTGGTCTGCCTTGGCGTTGGCTCAGGGGCTTACAACAATTTTGGCCAAAAATGTCAAACTAAAAGACCATTTTACTTATTAGATATTTATACATATATATTTAGGCACTGTACCGTGTATGAGTCTCACTGGATGTGCTAAAAACTGAGCTTTGTCTGTGTTTTATGTTCTGTCTCTGGTTTTAAAAATATATATTGCCATGCTCAGTAGCACTCCTCTGTGACACTCATATGCTTATATATATGTTGTGGTCATTTTGGGGGTTCAATAGGAGCTTGTTAGGTGTCCAGTATGTTTTACAGAGACAGTATACTTTACTACAAGGGTTCTCAGCTCCAGTCCTTGAACCTCCAAACATGTCAGGTTTTCATGATATCTCTGCTTTAGCACAGGTGGTCTTTGACTGGGCCACTGATTGGGCCACCTGTGCTGAATCTGGGATATTCTTAAAACCTGACCTGTTGGGGGGTCTTCAGGACTGGAGTTGAGAACCTCTGGTATAATAAATCAAATTGCTGTGAATTTTTTTTTTTCATTTATCGACCCTTAGTGAATAACCCCCTGAAAGCTCTATGACAGTGTGTGGCTGTTGGCTTCCTCTTATGCCCAAGTCATTTACTCACTGGGAGGGGTAGGAGGGTGTCTTTACATTACTTCTAGTTCAACTCTGAGATTTATAATAGGTATTAAAATGTCTGTGTGAAATTGTAATACTTAAGGAGATTTGACCTGCACGTAACCTTTTCTGTTATTTAAAACCACTGTGTCACAGGAAAAGCAACCTAAGAAAAAAAGAGAAGCCGAGCAAAATAAAAAGGTGATGACACCCTTAGGTATTTTATTGGAGAGCTAAGCTGTAGAGAAAAGGCTGGCAAGAAAACAGAGGGCAGCATTTCGTACTCTATGTTTGGATGTTCTTTTAGGTACAAATCTCATGTGATCTGAAGGTTATACCGAGCTTGAACATGCAGTCACTTACTGCCTGGATTCTATATAAAGTTTCTGCATTTCAAAGTGAAACAGTGGGCCCCTTTTTATTATACTGTACAAAATGTGCTCAAAATAAAATAGACTTGGCTTCGATTGATAAAAACGATGACAAATATAGATTTTTGACACACTAAAAATGAGTAATATTTGAATCCTGCTGAAACCTTAGTATCAATCTGAGCTGTAAACCTCTCATGTTTTTTTATCTTGCTGCACAGCTGCTTCACTGACTACCTAAGGATATTAACACCAAGCTATAAGATGTGTACAGTATGTATAGCCACTGAGTTCAGCTGTTGGTTTTTGCTATATTTGCCATGAAAGTAAAAACGAATAAATATACAATGACACAGAATAATGTACTGTAGTAGAAAATAACTTTAGTGCTTTAATGTCAAGATAATTTGTTGCCTAACAGTAATGGAACTGGCTTTGGAATATCTAAATGCTTTTAATGTCCAAATACCAGCTCGATGTAGCTTTGGGCAAGTTAATTTAGCTCCATACACTTTAGACACCAACATTAGATTTTGCATTTAACCTGACGTTACGATAGATATTTAGAAAATGCTTTTTAGTTTGTATCAAGTTACTATGCTGCAATTCTGCAAACTTTGTGCATGGTCATATGCATACATATAGTTACATAGTTACATAGTTACATTGTGGATGAGGTTGAAAAAAGAGATAGGTCCATCAAGTTCAACCTATGCTAAATTTAGACAACAGATACTTTATCCTATATCTATACTTACTTATTGATCCAGAGGAAGGCAAACAAAAAACCCCATTAAGGGGAAAAATTAATTCCTTCCTGACTCCAAGAATTGGCAATCGGATTAATCCCTGGATCAACATCCTTCCCAGGTATACTTATTTGGTATATCCCTGTATACCTTTCCCATCTAAAAAGATGTCCAACCTTTTTTTGAACAAATCTATTGTATCTGCCATCACAGTCTCCATGGGTAACAAATTCCACATTTTAACTGCCCTTACGGTAAAGAACCCTTTCCTATGTTGCTGGTGAAATTTCCTTTCCTCCAACCTTAAGGGATGGCCCCGAGTCCTTTGTACTACCCGTGGGATGAATAGTTCTTTTGAAAGCTCCTTGTATTGTCCCTGAATATATTTGTATATAGTTATCATATCCCCTCATAGATGCCTCTTTTCTAATGTAAATAAATCTAATTTAACTAGCCTCTCCTCATAAGTTAGAATGTCCATCCCCTTTATTAATTTTGTGGCTCATCTCTGCACTGTCTCTAGTTTCATAATGTCTTTTCTTAGGATTGGTGCCCAAAATTGTACTCCATATTCAAAGTGTGGTCTTACTAATGCTTTGTAAAGGGGCATAATTATATTTACTTCCCTTCCTTCCATTGCCCGTTTGATGCAAGATAAGATCTTGTTTGCCTTTGCAGCTACTGCATGACATTTGGCACTACTGCTAAGCCTGCTGTCTACAAGCACTCCTAAATCCTTCTCCATCAAGGATTCCCCCAATGTATCTCCATTTAATTTGTAAGTCGCCTTTTTATTCTTGTATCCCAAATGCATAACCTTACATTTATCTGTATTAAACCTCATCTGCCATTTACCTGCCCACGTTTCCAGTCTCTCCAAGTCCTTCTGAAGAGAAATTACATCCTGCTCTGATTATATTACCTTACACAATTTAGTATCATCAGCAAAGATGGAGACTTTGCTCTCGATCCCAACCTCAAGGTCATTAATAAACAAGTTAAAAAGCAGGGGTCCCAGTACCGATCCTTGAGGTACTCCACTCACGACTTTAGCCCAACCTGAAAAAGTTCCATTTATGACAATCCTCTGTTGTCTGTCCTTTAACCAGTTTTCAATCCAGGTGCATATATTATTACTGAGTCCAATTTTCTTTATTTTGTACACCAACCTCTTGTGTGAAACCGTATCAAAAGCCTTTGCAAAATCTAAGTAGACCACATCAACTGCATTACCCTGGTCTAAATTCCTACTTACCTCCTCAAAGAAACAAATAAGGTTAGTTTGGCAAGATCTATCCTTCATAAATCCATGCTGACTATTACTGATAATTTTGTTTTCTATTAGGTATTCCTGAATATTATCCCGTATTAAACCTTCAAGTAGTTTCCCTACTATTGAAGTCAGGCTTACAGGTCTGTAATTTCCCGGTTGTGATCTAGCTCCCTTTTTAAATATAGGCACCACATCTGCTTTACGCCAATCTTGTGGTACTGAGCCTGTGGAAATTGAGTCCTTTTATATTAAATATAATGGTTTTGCTATTACTGAGCTTAACTCCTTGAGAACTCATGGATGTATGCCATCGGGGCCAGGTGCCTTATTTACTTTAATTTTTTCAAGTCGCTTATGAACTTCTTCCTCAGTTAACCAATTGTTCATTAATATGAAGTTGTGGCTTCCTCCTGTGGCACTACTATTGAACTTGATTCTTCCCTGGTAAACACAGAGGCAAATAATTTGTTTAATACCTCAGCTTTTTCCTTATCTCCAATAATCTGCCTGCCCATCTGACACTGAAAGGGTCCTATATTTTCTTTTCTCATTTTTTTGTTATTAAGGTACTTAAAGAACTTTTCAGGGTTGACCTTACTTTCTATTGCAATCCTTTTATCATTATCCATTTTTGCTAATTTGATTGCCCTTTTGCAATTTTAGTTACATTCCTTATAATTCTGATACGATGTCTCTGTCCCTTCTGACTTAAAGAATCTAAACACCTTCCTCTTCTTGTCCATTTCCTCCCCTACCTGTTTATTTAGCCACATTGGTTTTGACTTATTTCTTTTATACTTATTACCCAAGGGTATACACTGATACAGTGGCGACCACCTTTATTCTAACTCGGCTAGCTCCGCGAATTTCAGATTATCCCGGTTATGTGCGGTTTTGTGTCGTTTTCGCCCGGGGTGAATTGCGTTTTTTTCGCGGCTGTGATTTAAGCATTTTATTCAGATTTAGGAAAGAGTAGAGTGATTCTGGCAGCAGCGTTTATGATAGATTGTAGGGGAGACAGGTGACAGGCAGGAAGGCCAGACAGTAGGAGATTACAGTAATCAAGACGGGAGAGAATGAGGGCCTGAGTCAGAGCTTTAGTAGTCGAGCAACAGAGGAACGGGCGTATCTTTATGATATTGCAGAGGAAAAAGCGACAGGTTTTAGAAACGTTCTGAATGTGAGAGGAGAATGTGAGAGATGCGTCGAGTGTGACCCCAAAGCAGCGTGCTTGGGCTACTGGGTGAATGATCATACTTCCAACAGTAATGTGGAATCAGGTAGTAGGGCCAGGATTTGGAGGAAGTATGAGCAGCTCTGTTTTTGCCATGTTGAGTTTAAGGCGGTGGAGGGCCATCCAGGATGATATAGCAGAGAAACATTAAGAAACTTTGGTTTGTACAGCAGGTGTAAGGTCGGGATTTGAAAGGTAAATTTGTGTGTTGTCAGCATAGAGGTGATATTTAAACCCAAGAGATGGTATTAGGTCCCCTAGAAAGAGTGTGTACAGAGAAAAGAGAAGAGGTCCCAGGACAGAGCCCTGGGGTACCCCCACAGAGGGATCAATAGAGGAGTGGTTAGCAGAAGAGACACTGAAAGTATGATGGAGAGGTAAGAGGAGATCCGGGATAGATCTTTGTTATGAATACCAAGAGTATGGAGAATGTGAAGGAGAAGAGGGTGGTCCACGGTGTCAAATGCGGCAGAGAGATCGAGTAATATGAGCAGAGTGTAATGACCTCTGTCTTTGGCAGCATGGAGGTCAACCATTATTTAGTGAGGGCTGTTTCCGTGGAGTGAGCAGTGCGGAAGCAAGATTGTAGAGGGTCTAGGAGAGAATAGGTGTTGAGAAAATGGAGCAAGCGAGAGAATACAAGACGTTCAAGGAGTTTGGAGGCAAAAGGCAGGAGGGAGAAAGGTCGATATTTAGAAAGACAGGTAGGGTTAAGCTTTCTGTTTTTGAGTAATGGTATAACTGTTGCATGCTTAAAGGAGGATGGAAAGGTACCAGAGTAGAGGGAGGAGTTAAAAATGTGTGTGAGGGTAGGGATTATAGTAGGACCAAGAGGTTTTAGGAGATGGGAGGGAATGGGGTCAAAAGAGCAAGTGGTAGAGGGGGAAGAGGAGATCGACAGTGACACATCGTCCTCTGAGACAGTGGAAAAAGAGTCAAGGAAGGCAGGAGGAGAGTTTGGAAGAGGTGTAGGATGGGAGGAAGAAACAGAGGGGATGTTCTGACGTATGGATTCCACCTTTTCTTTAAAATAGTCAGCAAAGTCCTGGGCGGAGATGTAGGAAGAATAGGCAGCCGAGGGTGGTTTGAGTAGAGCATCAAAGACAGAGGATAGTCGGCGTGGGTTAGATTTGTGTGTGTTTATTAGTGAAGAAAAGTAGGCTTGTTTTGCTTGCGAGAGGGCAGAGTTGAAACAGGATAGCATAAATATGTAGTGAAGAAAGTCTGCGAGAGTATGAGATTGCCTCCAGAGGCATTCAGAGGAACGAGTGGAGGAATGCAGCATGCGCGTGTGGGAAATTAGCCAGGGTCTTGGGTTAGAAGGACGAGGACGGCGGACAGAAAGCTGGGCATGTAGATCAAGAGAGGAGGCTAAGACAGAGTTGTAGTTCCTGACCAGGTTGTCAGGGTCTGTAGCAGAGCCGAGAGAGGAGAGGGAGGAGCGTACAGTGGACTCAAAGTCAGGTAGGTGAATAGAGAGCAGGTTTCTGCAGAACCGGGGGGTACTGTAGATGGAGGTGAAGAAGGGGAGAAGCGAGATAGAGAGAATGAGATGAGGTGATGGTCAGAGAGAGGAAAAGGGGAAATGGAGAAATCAGAGAGAGAGAAGTTTTTAGTGAAAACCCGGTCTAGGTAGTGGCCATCCTTGTGGGTGCTGGCTGCAGTCCACTGTTGAAGGCCAAAAGAAAAGGTTAGAGAGAGAAAACGGGAAGCCCAAGGGAGAGAGGGGTCATCAATATGGCAGTTGAAGTCCCCAAGGAGAAGAACAGGGGAGTCTGAGGAGATAAAGAAAGAGAGCCAGGATTCAAAGTGAGAGAGAAAGGCAGATGGGGAATGAGTAGAGGTAGGTGGGTGATAGATGACCGCCACATGGACAGGGAGAAGAGAGAAGATCTGGACAGTGTGAGCCTCAAAGGAGGGAAAAACAAGAGAGGGAGGAATAGGAAGGGTTAGGTAACGGCATAGAGAGGAGAGCAGGAGCCCCACGCCTTCACCCCTGCCATCAGGGCACAGAGTTTGGGAGAAGGAAAGGCCACCATAGGAGAGGGCAGCTTCAAGAGCAGAGTCAGACTGAGCGAGCCAGGTCTCAGTTTTAGCAAATAGGAGCAGAGAGTGAGAAAGAAAGAAGTCATGCACAGAGAGGAACATGTTAGAAAGGGAGCGAAAATTCCAAAGGGCACAAGAGAAAGGGAGAGAGGAGGGAGGGTGACAGGGGATGGGTATGAGGTTAGAGGAGTTAACACCAGAAGGAGTAGAGGTTGCATTTGGCAGGCGAGGACGAGAGCATACAGAAATAAGGCAAGGACCAGGATTGGGAGAGATATCCCTAGAAGCAAGGAGAAGAAGCATGGATAGAAAGAGAATGTGTGAGGAGGCTTTGTAGGGGTGTGATTTAGTGCAGGGGGTATAGCTGTGTAGTGTCAGAGGGCGCAGGTAAGAAAGGAGTTCATGTGAACTGCAAAGTGGCGAAGGAAGGAGTGATGGAGATACTGTATATGAATAGAGTTAGAGACATAAGGAGGCTGGTAGAAAGAAGTGCATAATTTGAGAAGAAGTGAGATCACAGCAAATATAAATGGTAAAGGCAGCATCACAGCCATAGTGATATCCTCCTTTCCAGCGTAGCTCAAATGCAGGAATGGGCCATTAGGGGTTGTTCACTTCTTCACAACTTCCTTTTAAACGTCAGATACTTACAATGGGCTACTTGGAGATGGGCTGCAGACAGCATAAAGCTGTTCTATCTGGGGTTATATGGGCCTAGCAAGTCAGCTGACAGTTAGGTTCTGTCTGCATAATTAGCACATCTGAGGCACATTCAAACAGATGTTTTTTCTACCAAGATGGGTGTTCCCTGCCTAGATGTCAAAGCTTAATTCAATTAAGGGTTGAATGAAGCAGGATTTAAAGATGGATTTTATCTAGCATATACTATAATACACACAGCAAATGGTTGAATGAAGCAGGATTTAAAGATGGATTTTACCTAGCATATACTATAGTACAGTAAAGTATTCTATACCGTATTCTACAGTAAAGGCCCTCTTTCCCAATAAATAGCAAGACTACCGGTGCTGCCGTTACCTTTTGGCTCACAGAGGGCCCAAGCCTCCACCCCGGGGAGCCTGGGGTGGTATAATTATCGTTTCGGTGCAGCGCCTCCACCTGCGAGGGATCCCAGCACACATGCATATGACTTTTTCCTTTGCATAACGGACTTTGGGTAAAGTTCATACTAACTTTAAAGAAGGACGGGCCATTGTTATAGTTCCCATTATTGGCAAACATAATGGGGAAATTTTAAAAGTTTTGTTACTATTATCTTATCCTTGCTAATACACATCGGTAATTTAAGTTTAAACCTCATTGAAATGTATCCACTACATTTATAGCAGAAGTGCAGGAAAATAAATTGTGGGAGCCTTGATCAATACTTTTAAGCGTCTTGCATCCTCCAGGGCTTTTGTAAAAAAAATATTGTTACTGTAGCTAGTAGCCTCTAATGGCATTGTGTGCCCTTGTTCTCCAAATGTTAAAAAGCTTACCTACCTCACAGTGCTCTCATCTCTGTTCCATTCTTTTGAGAGTTGACTTGCTCCATGAGTTGGAAGAGAGGTTCTTTGTACTTCTGAACGGTATAAACCCTTTCTTTCAAGAGAATAAAAAGCCAATTACTGAACAAAACAAAAACATGGTAAAGTGCCTACAAAACTCATGCTTTGCTTCCACAATTGTTTTGACTTGGCTTGACCTCACCCTAAAGTATCATAACCTTGTGTATTAAGAAAGAAAATCACAAATCTCAAAACAGTTTGCCAAATGAAGCCTACATTTGCATACATAAACATGTATAGTAATAATAGTAATGGCTTCATAAATGACACCAGGGGAGAGATTAACTTTCTGTCCTCTAAAATTGAGTATACAATAACCATGCATCCACATCTATTATTCAATGATTACAAATAAAAATGTGATGCTGCATGCAGTTACTCTAGTCAATATTTAAAGCTCCAATTATCTACGCACAGTAAAGAGACAATAAAATCAAATTATAAAGGGGGGGTGACATAAACAAAGCTGTATCACTAGATATTGTGACATAATAATCTGCATCACTTAGTAGATATGGCCCTTCATACTTTGATGGAAAGCTTAGCATTTGCTTTTCCTAGTTATGACCACCATTTTTCACTTTGCATTTGCATACTCTCACGGAAATACATGGATTGAGGGAATTGGAAATTCTATAAACAATTGTTTCTTAGAAGAAAAAAAAAATTAAATCCAGCTTTTGAGTAGTTATCAGCGGTATTGCATGATCATTGCGTGAGGTGCTAGGGAACACTGTCATAAATGGTTAACCAGTGCAGCTAAAAAGCCCTGTAATATGACAGAAAAATGCAGATGCATTGAAACCTATGGGCTATTTTTATTTCCAACACGCAAACAGTAACAAAGCATGTGCTCTATTCCAGACCAGTGAACTGTCTGTACAACTATACATCAATGTGAAAGCTCAATCAAATAAAAACACAAAAATCCATAAAGTGAGAATAGCATAAAGTTGAGAATAAAATTAAATAAAAATAAAAGTCCAGGAAATAGTGGGTTGTGAAAATAGCAATTTATAGTTTATTTTACTTGCAAGTTTTAGTGATAACCATTTATGATAATAGGAGCTACTACTGTATTTGCTATTGCTAAAGGAAATATGTGGTATTGTGTTCACAATCTGCCCTTTTAGAGCCAGTTTAAACATTAATGAATCCTCTAGTATACTTGTTTAAAAAGATCATTAAATTATTAATGAATAATAATGCTGATAATGTCACATAGGTAGAGGAGGCAGTATAGAACAAAGCACAATATCCTTGACCAAATTCAAATGAGCATGTAACAGTGGCAATTTTGCAAAATCACCCACTTAATAAAACTTATTATTACTTTAGCTCTACTAACGGAAATTTTATTTTTACTCAGTCCATGATGGCAAACAAGCTGATTTTGCTACAGTGTCTTTATGGTGGTTGTCATATTGAAAACCGAGCACGCCCAATGCCAGCCTGCATTGACGGTGTCAGTAACTGTAAGTCTCTGGGAAAAAGACACTCTCTCTCTGGTTGGAAATGGCTTCTTTATATAGGCCTACAGTGGCGGCCGCCTTCAGCCTCGTGTGGCCGTTTCAGCGCGACTTTTAAAATCGCGGGCAGATGCAGTGTTTGATGAGGCATGTTCCGGTATTTTTAGGCGCCGTGGGCGGTTTCATTGTATTTGCGCTATTAGCACTGTCTCGCCATGAATGTGGCATGAACGCGGCAAACTGCGTGACATTCAGAAAACATCCCCGGAGAATAAAAGGGGCCGCAACAGTAGCCCAGGTGTAGCCAATCACTCCCCATTTTGGCTGGGGGTGAGTGAAGCCACTTCCTGTTTTTCAGCCATATTGGTTGAGTCAAAGAGTCCACAGATGATGTCCATCTTTGTTTAAGCCAATTTAGCACCTCAAGGATTGTCAATGCCAAAAGGGGACAGCTGCGATAGCGGGCCCTGACACAATTTTACTCAAATGAAAATTCATTGGTAGGACGTTTAAAACAATGCATTCAGAGCAGCTGATACTGATACTGCAGAATGGCTTGATCATAATGCTCCATTGAGCGATCAGCTTCATGAGCTGAAGGAAGCACAACTGCTGAAGGAGCAGATCAAAGAGCTGAAACAGCAGAAGATGAAGGAGCTGAAACAGCAGCAGATGAAGGAGCAGAAACAGAAGCAGGTGAAGGAGCTGGACACGAATCAGGTGAATGAGCTGGAACAGGAGAAGTTGAAGGAGCTGGAACTAGAGCTGCAGGAACTGTGCCAACCTCCTGCTTCTCTTCCTCACATGTTACATCCATGAAGCTTTCCAACTGTACAGATGGGCGCCTGCGTGATTATCCTTCTAAAAATGTACATAATATGCACTAGCACTACAATCTTTGGGTACATGTCTTTATACCTCAATTTATTCAATTTCTTTACATGTTTAGATCATTTTAATAGAATGATTAATATACTTTTATAATAATTATTTGTACAAACATGAGAAATGCTTATCGCTCTCCATAATTACTTCTAATAATATAAAAACCCATGGTGCATAGGGAATAAATATACATTAGCACAGAAAACTAGTCAGGATGAGAATCCAAGCTAGAAAAAGAAACCCACAATTTCACTCTATGGGGACAACATTAGGTGGGACAAATATTGTCTGTGCTAATATAATAATTATTTACCATACTCTCAGTATATTTTAAACAGTTTATTAATGTGTTATAACAGGGAATTGTTAACAGTACTATGTGGATAAAATCATTATTTTTACATTTCTGTGAAATGTAAGGCATGGCCGGTAGTATACTTGAAGATTATGAGGTCTTAAATCTAATCATGTCAAATACTGTATACTGTACGTTATTGTGAGAATTACCCACCACATGTATGTGTAACTGTCATGCAAATAATACTGTAATCTGGGTAATGATTACTGAAATAATCAAGCACTAAACCTACCAAAGTGCTCTAAAGTACCCTGAAGGTAGGGGTAGGTGCACGGAGACACTTTCCCTGCCTCATTGGGTAAGCCTCAGGTAAATGTACTTACAGACTCCCAGTTGCTCTATCCAAAGCGTGCAACTGTATCCAGGTAAGTAGAATCCAATTCTTGATAAAGTGCATAACCTGCACGATACGCGTAGAAGGCCTACAACCCTCTATTTATGGCTTGTCAATAAAGAGTTATTTTGCCAGACCTGCTCTCTCTCAACTTTTTGCTGTGCGCTGCACACACACTGCATTGGACTGTATGTAATCTGGTATGGCTGTATTCCCCAAGAGCTGCATGTGAATGTTATCCTCAAGACAAAAGAGGAGACATAGTGTTTTCCAAAAGACAAAAAGTTTTAGTGGGCTATTACACAGAATACTCACACTTTAAATAACACAGGCAATGGTAAATAGAGTGAGTTGGAAGGTATAAGGGTCCACTGCAACGTTCTAGGGCACTCAGATGCTGCTTAGCTGTCAGCCTCCAGCTCTCTGGGTCCTGCTGGGAAATCCCCCGCTTCGCTGCTTCACTTGCTAATCTCCCTGATCTTCCTGTGGCTCTGCTACCACATGTCCTCCCTCCGTTTGGTCACTCAAGAAGCTTCCCCCTCTGCTTCTGCTCAAATAAGGAGCAGAACATTTACTGACACACAATTGGAGATCCTCATCAATGGGGCTTTTGAAAATTATCCAAAATTGCTAGGGGAACTCTGTCCAAAAATGTCGAGATTAACAGACTTTGGAACTAACTCCTCTTTGAAATTTATGCCCAGGGCAATACAGTTTGCACTGTTGTTTTGTTAACGAAGAGATGGGAAAGCAGCAAGCACACATGAGTAAAAGCTTACACATCATGCTGTTCAGACAAGGCACACAGGAGGGGGACCACTACCACCGCTGAAACTCTCTGCATATGAGAGAAGACTAATGGAGGGGATCTCACCGTCCCAGGTACTAGGTCTTCCATCACTAGAAAACACTGGGCAGTGGTGAATTTCCCATTAGTCCCGTCAGGCCCGGGCGATTCTCAGCTTGCGCTGCTTCGTCAGGAGTTAAAACCTCCCTGGACCCATAGTCTATTTAAAGGACTATCCTAATTGCACAATTGTGTGCAGATGGGCATATATTGCCTAAACAGTGCTGCATATACATATAACAACTATCACACGTTATTAATAAGTTTAAAAAAAACACACAGCAGTGTTCAAAATGCCCTACATAAGACAGTTATAAAAATGAAGACAAACACAAAAAATACTAATTGGCAAAAATACTAAAATACATACAGTATATCACAATACAAATAGATAAAATATTTAGATGAAACAGATTAACTCCCTATACTATCTAAATAGTCTCTGATATCCCAATAGTATCTCATAAGGGGGAAGAGAGGGGAGAAAAGAACAAGAGAACAATAAATTAATAAGCATATTTAAAAACTTCTTAATTCACTTAAAAAATCAGAGAGTACTAAGTTGGTGCAAAAGACAGGAGAGGTATATAAGCAGAGGTCTGACAAATTTACCAATAGTTTAAAAACCCTAAAATGTATAAATATGTGACGGTTAATAATTCATAAAATTATACAAATGGTATTATTTCAAACTCTACATTTAAACCATGAGGGATGAGTGTCTTGAGTTTGTGTATCCAAAACATCTCTCGTTTACTCAAATCCAATCCCCTGTCTCTACCTCTCCAGTGCTGTTGCACCAGCTCTATTCCCATAAAAGTCAAACCCGTGGGGTCAGAATTGTGATAATCTAAAAAGTGTTTAGACACACTGTGACTAAGAATCCCTCTTCGAATGGTGCTCAAATGTTCCAATATGCGGGTCCTAATATGTCTAGTGGTTTTACCGACATATTGGAGCCCGCAAGGGCATTCCAAAATGTATATTACATAATCTGACCTGCAGCATATAAATCTGTCTATTTCGTAAGTCTCTCGTCTCATATTTGACTTGAACAATGTTTTTTCTTTCGATTTGAACTTACAAGCTGCACATGATGCACAGCCAAAAAAAACCTTTAAGAAACTAACCGCATTATTTGAAAAATGTCTATCCTCATTTGTTTTTATTTTTCTTATGACACTAGGAGCCAGCTTGTTTTTCAGATTATTAGTTTTCCTAGAAATCACATTCGGTATTGAGGTGATTTCACTCTTCAATAGGGGGATCATTTAAAAGCAAATGCCAGTGTTTTTTGATAATTCCTTTTATCTTCTGTGCCTCTCTATTATATTCTGTAAGAAAAGCATTACTGAAATCTTTTCTTACTTCTTCAAGAAACTCTGACTTATCTTTTACTTTAATTAAATCTTTCCTTTCTAGTTTTCTTGTTTTCTCAAGGGAGTCATTGAGGAGTACCTCACTATAATTCTTCTCAAGAAATCTCTGTTTTAGGACCTCTACTTGATTAGTGAAGACGCCTTCATCAGTGCAGTTTCTCTTAATTCTGTGAAATTGTCCATATGCTACATTGTCCATCCATTTTGGATGGTGACAACTTGTTCGCAGAATATAATTGTTCGTATCCACCGCCTTAAAGAAGGATCTAAACAAAACAGGAGGTTTCAAAGAGAGGAATCCAGTCAAAACAGGATCCATATGTAAAATGTGCCAATGTTTGGACAGTATCTCTCTAATAGATGCATGTGAGTGATTACAATTGGTAACAAAATAAGGTGTATCTTGTCTCAATTCAGTAGAGTCTACAGGGATACCAATAGAAGTTATGTGTTAGTAGTATTCACAGTTGGTATATTTGTGTAGGTATACCTTCACACGCATTTCTTCAGTTATATGTCTTGATGTTCTTTTATCCCTGGAATTATGTTATATATTTTATTTTAGATGTATTATCCATTTTTATATGCCTTGAGCACCTACCTCAGACGATTTGAGATTGGATTTGGCCACTACGATAAGAATTAAAGATTGCATTATTCTAAGTATAGAATTTACTAACGAATGCAGGTCCAATTGTACCCTCTTTAATCATATTTATATGCACTATTGTATCACAATAGGGAATCTTTTGGTATGGCATGTTATGAGGTTCAATTTAATATAGCCAATTAGGACAACCCTATCTTGCTGCTAAGAGGTTACTTAAAGTCTGACTTAGGTGTAGCTCATTACAACCAGACGAAGCTCATGCGTGAGGAAAACGCGTTGTGGAAGAGCTTTTTATTGTGTATGTATCTTGCCCTCAAGTTATATTCAGTGTGTTTGGCCAGTTGGGTTACACGGTATCACTCTTTCAAGTACCAGTTGCCGGTTGCATATCACAGATTTAGGAGTTGCGTCACAGCACTACATACTGGCACGCTACATCACGCAAACACGTAAGTGGCTTAGAGACCATGAGAGACACGGAGAGAATCAGCTGTTCCCAGCACGCGGGAGAAAGCATCTCAGACACAGGATCGCCGCCGAGCCACACACCTGTCCAGCAGGGCAACATGGAGATACATTTTTAAGGGTTCCACTGGATTACGGATTAAATTTCATCACATCCTGCAACTCATATTTATGAAACATGGCTAATTTGGTGTGAGGATGAGCAACTTCTAATTGAGTAATTTAAAGAATATGTTTTTTTTTTAGAAAATGAATAATCAAGGAAACAGTACTTTCAGACTAAAAATGGAGCATCTGCATTTTTAAATCTTGGGCCCAGAGCCACAAAGCTCTGTTAAATCATGGCTAATAACATGACGTGACCTAAATAGGTAACTGATGCAATTTACCTTAGTTAAATGGGTAGCCACAAAGCAAATGATATGCCAAAATAACGTCAGTCACCAAAAGTAGTATTGTAGCAATATATACAGAAGCGGATATGTTACTAGCGCAGGTATGAAATAACAAATACTATACACATACAGTAACCTTTGGGAAAAATATAACCCGCGTTCCAATTAATGCACATGTGTTCCAGCCGTGTGTTACTTAAATGTAATGCCTGTGCGCACGTTAAAATTCAAATGTATACACAATACATAGGGAAGGTTTTAAGACATACAGTATAAGCTTGATCCTAAATAATAGCACATGGCTCACGAGGCTTCCACCTCTGCTGCTGCTCAAATAAGGAGCAGAACATTTACTGACACACAATTGGAGATCCTCATCAATGGGGGTTTTGAAAATTATCCAAAATTGCTAGGAGTACTCTGTCAAAAAATGAGCACAGCCAAGACGAATATCACGCAAATCCGGAAGTGGCTTAGAGACCCTGAGAGACACTGAGAGAATCAGCTGTTTCCAGCGCGCGAGAGCAAGCATCTCAGACACAGGATCGCCGCCGAGCCACACACCTGTCTAGCACGGCAACATGGAGATACATTTTAAGGATTCCACTGAATTACGGACTCTTTATATGTAAGTTGCTACATGCATATATTTGTTCTGTATATTATATATCTTTCACCCTTGGTGCGCCTTGTGCTTTCTTTTTCTTATCATTGGTCCGCCTGTGGATTTAATCTTTGGTGGACACTTGTGGAGGAGGGGAATACCTCAACGCACAGGAGCTGCAAGAGGGGAGTGTTGATCAATTAAAAGATCCTCAAGCAAGCAAGAGTGCGGATCAAAAACTCTATATGTGATGACATTTACAGTACCAATGTAACAGGGTATGTCCATCTGTACCTGTTTCTCTCCACATAGTGTATCTGCTATGTAAGCCCTGTTAAGATCCAGGCATTAACAGGCTAATCTATGGGCCATTGACCCCCTTCTGCTTCCCCAGAAAGTGAAGGAAGGTAGGTGGTGCCTCATGGCCTTTGTACAGCCCCTTCTAGGTGGGTACAGTCCATGAACCCACCACTTCCAGAGGTTTCTATGGGAGTAGCCAAAGTTAGTGATCAGTCTTCCTCTGAGCTCCTCAGGGAGTGAGGAGGGAGAGAGAGAGAGTCTTTCTCTCAGCCCTGTAGAGAGAGAAGGTGAGGAGTTTGAACTCCCTGCTCCACAGGGAGTGAGGTTCGAGCTGTGATTCTTCCCCATGAAAGCTTGCTCATTTTTGGGAGGCTAGCCTAAAGACCACCTGAATGAGAGCACTAGTGATGAAGGTGTACCATCTAGAAAGCCTGGGGTGAGTGGAGTGTGATATATGCTGCTAGAAGCGATGCTGCAGAATGCCCTGCAATAAAGTACCCTTCAAGATACATCTGCCTCTGGTTTCAGTTCCTGGGCAGGGGGGAAATAATTGTGTAGTTTTGGGGGCTGACACCTACACTCCGTGGGATCCATCACTGCTGGAGGCGCTGACACAACCATGAAGAACCCAGAGACCTGTGCGAGCCAGTCCTGTTCTTGTCTCTTTACCATCTGGCACACCACTCAGACTTACTGCAAACTAACAGGTAGAGCACCATACAACCGTGGTAATGCACCAACTCCCATACACTGGTCCCTAAGTGAGGTTGGGGGTGGAGGAGGACATGTGTTACACAATATGAGATTTCCTCCTGGGGTTTGACATCATTGCCTTTGCGTTCTATGTAGTCATAATGGCCATTATTGCTCATGTATTCTAGTTTTCTCATAAAAGATGTTGTTTTTGAATTAGCGTCGAGAACAACACTTTTTCAATATTTTTGTCTTACTAATTGCCTTTAATCAGCATATTATAAGTAAAAAATACATATTTCATGACATCTTTGTACTGAATATCCTTAGTCGTAACATGAATAAAGTATACGGTAACAAAGTGAAATGGGATGTGATTTTTCACATAATAGGAAGTCAGGCAAAGTGTGATATTGAGTGTGTGTTGTGAGCCAAAATACTGTATATAAAGCTGATAAAATGCTCTGATTATACAGTACTGAAGGCTGCCTCAGTTGCGTGGACTTTTTTTTATCACCTGTGGACACAATACCGATTTCCTGAGAAAACTTTTTTCTTTATTTTAAGTACCTAAAACTTTGGACAGGAAAAACTCAGCATCCAACCACTTTTTGTATAACGGCTCAGCACATCAACAATATCTTAAACAGGTTTATGTGAGATTCACAAATTATGTATTCAGTGTATCTACGTAGACATCTTTGATGTCATTGTGAGGAGAATAATTGCTCATTTAGTTTTCAGCAGAAATAATAATGTTACATTTAAATCTCTGTGTGAATAGAAGGCGTTAACTGACTAAAGTTTCCATAGCAATGCATTTAATTAAGGATCAAAATAAATCTTTCAGTAGTTTTACCACAGTAACTAAGAATTGAAAAAGTGTTCATTAAGTAGTGATAAAGATAGCTATTGCTGAATTTATTCAGATACAGATACATTTTGATGGGTATCATAAAATTCCCTATACAAGTAATCATTAATTTTCTAAAATGGGCCAAATATACAGGACTTGTGAAATGAATCCTTGATTACTATAAAGTAATTAGCACTGATCCCCAGGGTCGCTGGGTGGATGGGGGCGGCGGGGGGTGCGGGGTAATGAAAGTGTGTACAGCAGAGATGATTTTGGCACTTACTGTTGAAGAACTGATGTCTTTGACTAAATATTACTGAAGTGGCTTAGAAAATACGTAATCTCACCACACTCTCGAAGATGGTGTTCTAGAGAGGGAATTCTAAGGGTATTCTAAATCCTCCTCCTCCTCAAAAAAGTATGTGTAAAAAGGTCTGGTCTTCTCAGTCCCAAGAGCCTTAACATCCAACATTTTACACCAGTAGAGGATAAAAACAAATAACTAGACTAAAAAATACCTGCGCCTAATTTGTCTTCATAGTCTTCACCCATTAAAAAATCCTCCTAAAAATATGATAAAAGCATAAACAAACATCATATAAAAGTGTCATCCAGTAGGATATCCTGTCCACGCTCACCAATTCTCAGTCTTAATTAAAGAGAAAGGTCCTCTTGACTGTAGTCTTGTTTTATTGTATATTGTTCATAGTTCAATTTTCTTCTTTTGCAATTCTTTTGAACTGGGTAAAAATAATCTTATGCTCGCCCTTTTATGAGGGTATCAGACCATTAAAAAAGAGTGTTGTCATTGACTGAGGATTAGTCATCCAATTGGTTGCTACTGTAGGTCATAGAAAAACTCGACTGAGCAGTAGCAAGATCAGTGCAACAGGGTATTGAATAGGATTATAATGCATTTATATGTATCTCAAGTCCCATATATAGAGCCAAGTAGTATAACATGTTGATAGGAGTTTAGATGATTTCTTTAAACAAACTTGATCAGTAATCCATTAGTTAACCACTCATAATTTAGTAGATGCCACATGAGGGGCTTGACTCCAAGTGGGACTTACGGTTATTAAAGGAAGAAATAGCCAGTAAAGCTGTTCTAGCCTGTTCACTACCACACTTATAGGGGGTACTGCTTAGAGTGTAATGATAATATAGGATCACAATATGCAGCATAGGAATATAACTCCAAAAGTAGATAGAACTCACTAATTGTAGAAATTATTGGCTCCAAGGCATGCATACAGCATTGAGAAATAATAATGGCTTAGTCCATGATGGAAAAATATTGAATGTACAGACGCGGCCGCCTTTAACCTAATGCGGCTTTCTCCGCGGGTTTTTTTTTAAACGCGGTTTTTTTTTAGTTTTCTTGCGCCGTGGGCGCTTTCAATGATAAGCGCCACTAGCGCTTATCTTTTGAAGCGTCCGCCACGCGGGAAACTCCATTCAAATCGGAGAAAAGACCCGCATTTATCCCGGCAAGCTTTAGATTAAAGCTGGCCGGGACGGTATGTAATTTTATTTTTACAGGTTTTTTGATGGTATTTTTTTTATTTTTATGTTTTTCTTTGCCCATTGACTGATAATGTATTAATCTGTGCCCGTTTTTTTTTTTGCCAAATGCCATTACCATTTTGCCAAATGTTTTTTTTCTATTGATTGTTGTTTTTTTTTTCTATTTATTGTTTGGTAGAAATCGTTTGTAATTTGGATGGTTTGTTTTTATTTCATTTTCTGATTGTTTAGCGTTTTGAATTAATTATTTCTATTGTTGGCAACTGGTTCTAATTGATGTGTTGGCTAGTGTTTTTATTCATTATTTGATTTGTTTTATAGTGGTTTAAATTCATTAATTGTTTTGTTGGTTAATGCCTTTATTTATTTATTTATAAATTGATTGGTTGGCTAGTGCTTTTATTTATTTAATTGGTTGGCTAGTGCTTTCATTTCTTGAATTGGGATGTTTAGGTGCTTGTGTATATCTTTTATTATTGTGTATTTTTGTCCTTCATACTTTTTTATTAGGGTGACCATTGATTGCTATAGCGGCTTATCATGCCCATATTACATGGGGATGATGTACCACTGTGCCAATCAATGGGTACAGGGTGGGTGTAGTGGTCCCGGGGTGGGTGGTTAGGCCTCCAGGGTTGATAGTGGGGGATGGTGGGTGTAACGCTCATGCTGCCCACAAACAAGACAAGACCCCAGCACTGAGGTGGGAAGGTATAACACCACACACCGGCAGCAGTGGAGGCGTGCCTGGAAGGCGGATAGTTTAGCATTGGGTCTGGGTTGGAGAGTGTAGGAGATGCGGTATACTTGCCAAGTCCTGGGAGTCAAAGGGCGAAGCAGACCAAATGACTTGTTGCAAGTGGATTTGTTTCGAGCACAGGCTGAACAGGAACTGATAAATTATTTAATGTCCTTCAACATGTTTGGCCACCAAAACATGCATCTGATTAGATCTGAGGTTCTCTTGGTACCTGGGTGACCGGCAGATTTAGAGAAGTGACCCCACTCGAGGATCTTTTGGTGGAATTGTGGAGCGGAATACAAGCATCCCTCCGGCACCTCCATACGCTCAGGAATGAGTGTTTGAGACTCCAATATCTTATCCAACACGTCAAAGGAATTAGCCGAAAGGATATACTTAGAGGGAAGAATGCTCTCAGGGATATCTTCAGATTTATCTTCGGTGATGAATTGACGGGACAAAGCATAGGCCTTCAGATTCTTGGTACCAGGAATGTATAAGATAATGTAATTGAACCTTGAGAAGAAAAGGGCCCAACAGGCTTGACAAGAACCAAGACGGCGAGCACTCTCAATGTATAATAAATTGTTATGATCCGTAAGGATTGAGATAGGGTTTTCGGTACCCTCCAGGAGGTGTCTCCATTCTTGTAGGGCAAGTTTAATGGCCAAAAGTTCTCTATTCCCAACATCATCATTTTGTTCCGCAGAAGAGAATTTCTTAGAGAAGAATTCACAGGGGTGCAACTTATCCTGGGGAGATCGCCTTTGAGAGAGTATGGCTCCTGCTCCAATATCCGAGGCATCTACCTCAAAAGTGAAAGGCAGAGAAGGATCAGGATGACGTAAGATTGAGGCGGAAACAAAAGCCTTAAACGGGAATAAGTCCTTGTTAAATAGAGATTCCAGGTTGGGGGGGTCAAAGGCTGGAGTCAGCAACAGGGAATTCACAGGTAGGATGACAGAGCTGCAGACAAACAGGAGCCAGGAATGGGAAAAATACATCAGAATAGGACAAGTATGCAGGGCACATGGTATATGGAATAGAATGCTATGCTTGGGTAGAGGCAAGAGAGTAGATTACTGCTAGTTAAGACCCTGGAGCAGGTGCAGCCAATTACCTACTCCAGGAAGAGGTATGCCACAAACCATCATGGCCACAATGGCCATGTAAGGGCCAATTCCAGATTTTTCTTTTAATAATCCTGCTTGAATAATCTATGAAACTAAGATTTGTACTATTTTGTATACATTTTTTAAGGTAGTGTAGCTTTTATTTGATGTTATATGTTTGGTACATTTTTGGCTATATTACACAGACTGGTAATATTTAATGAAGGAACTAATAAATGAAATGTTACGGTTAGTAAACTATACTGTTTAGGTGTGTAACAGGGACTTATCCCTGTTGAAGAAACCCTCTCTAAAATACAGCAGGGATCTGTTTAAGTGCAGCAGGCAATTAACCAGAATCCACCTGGCCAATTAAGTCCCTTAGAAAGGCTTCCAGTTTCCAACAAGAGAGAGATTCCTTAGCTCTCAAGGGAGCTGACCAAGAAAAAGAAAAATTGCAGAGATTTCCTTAGCCCACAACGGGACTGACCTAAGGAAAAGAGGGTCTTGATTGCATTCGCAAGACAAGGGGACAAAACCTCTATACCTGGACACAGAGATTGTCATAGCACATTAGGATGCTGACCCAAGAGAACAGAGAGGCCTTCCCCTACAGAAACCCCAGATACAGATAAGAGACATATACATATTTGAGGAGGTAAGCAGCTTAGCTACCCACCCAGTTAGAGAGAGCTGGAGTAAAATGTTTAGTGATTTCTCCAAAGTGGAGTAGGTTTTTCTTTTATGTTTATATTTGCAGTGTTTAAAGGAACAGGTGCAATAAAGCCTTCTTTTCATTTCACCTTAACGGTCTCCATTGCATACCTCTGCACACATCTCCTACAGTGTGATTACTGTATTTTTTTATATACAGTATATGCTGCTCTTGATTACCTTAATTGAAAACGAATTACCTAAGATGTCGATTGATTGATTGGTTCTCCTGTGATTCGATCAGCAAAATCCTGTTTCCCAGTGTTCACGAAATGGCCACCTCTCAGTTTCAAATCAATCCTTTAGTCAGCATAACTCAGCATCTACTCTTAAATTACTAAGGTAACATTATCTATTGCTACCGTTTACAGCTCAAACTGCTGGGAACATTCTCAAAAAATTATCACAAACAGGAAAGTGTTAAAAATATCTTGCACTGCTGGGGAGGTGCTATAGAAACCATTAAACGTGGCAGTAAGAGTTGAATTTAAAAATAAAAAAATTAAAAGAATGTTAGTAAATGTTATCTAATACTACAGAACTGATTAAAAAAAAAAAACACATGTAAAAAAAAAACACATGTAGGATATTGCTTAGATTGCTCCTTTAAATAGTTAGATATTAATTTTGAAACAATATTTCTTGATCTATATTCACGTTATCCACTTACAAATTGTTATGTTTACTATATGGCAGGTCTGAACAACTCCAGTCCTCGAGGGCCGCAAACAGGCCAGGTTTTCAGGATATCTCTACTTCAGCACAGCTGACTCAATTAATGGCTCAGTATGAGTGAGCCGCTAATTGAACCAGCTGTGGTGAAGTAAGGAAATCCTGAAAACCTGGCCAGTTTGCGGCCCTCGAGGACTGGAGTTGTGCAGGCCTGCTGTATGGGATTGAGAGGTTTAGCAAAAAATTACACTTTGTTCATTTTTATTTAAATTCTTTATGTGCAGTGTGCTGTGTTTAGGGTGCTGCTCACGGGATTAGATATGTTGCTCTTTTATACATTTAAAGTTTTTACACGTTGTTGATATTCATTTCACTGGCTTTCTAGTTGAAAAGCATGACATCACGGTGTAATCACAATATTACGTGACAACATCATGTCATTACATTTACCCCCATAGGTCTTCAGAAGAGGCTGTCTTGAACTGATTGCCACGATACTGTGGACCGGAAGTTGGATGATGTCACTTCCGCTAGGGCGGGTATAGTTTCTGACAAGTATTTAAACCAGAATCTATCGGCTGGATTAATCACATTTCAATAAAGTGGAGATATATACTCGAATTGTAAAAAAAAAAATGTTAGGGTGTGTTAATGGCGAAATAATAAGTAGCGATTCATCAATGTTTCTACGATCCTAAATAAAGCGAGAAGTGGAATTGTAAGTTCCCTTATTTTGTCTATAAAGTTGAGAGAACGGTAAAATGGAGATAAAGTCGCGGACCTCGCTGCAAAGTTTAAATGCCCCGATCACGTGACACTGGAGATTTAAACTATGCAGGCAGATACCGGCATCACCTACCAGGGCCTGTAACTCAGGAAGCAGGGAGTCCCCATGGCTGAAATGAATGTGGTTCAACTCCAGAGACCCCCTGCTTCAATACTGTATTATTAAAATTAAATAAAAACAGCACGATCGCCTGTTAGAGGCACACAGATCTGTTTAGTGACAGCCTGGATTAGGTGATAAAAAAGTGGAAACAATACAAGTTTAAATAGCGTTTCTAAAAATATCGAAAATTGATGAATACTATTTTTTTTCTTAAACTTGCTTTATTCTCTCAGTTTTTTTTAATGAAAATCGCTAATGCTTCCTTAAACGTGGGAGGTTCTCTCTGTTTGTTTTCGAAATCGATAATATTTACTTAAACGTGCAAGATTCTCACTGGTTTTTTTTTAGAATCGATATTTTGAATGCAACCAAACTAAGGTGCCATTTTATTGGTGATACAACATTGATGTATTGCACCATAAAAATAACACACGTTTTTTTGGAGATAAACGCTCATTTTTAGGTTATCGAAATTTGATGAATCCAGGCCTATGTGTTAAAGTGTGGACACATACAGTACTTTATGAAAGTCCATTTTTAGTCCTGTAACATTGTAATTTTTGAGGACTTTCATTATTCTTTGCAATTAAAAAGGCATCTGAATTTCCCTACAAGAGGCTTTGTTTGAGTGGGCGTATCCCCTATTTTACTTTTTGTCCGCATTTCTATTGTGGCCAAATTTCTAGGAATACACACCTCAAGTGAACAGTCAGTTGAACTTGACTAACTAACATGGTTGACATTGAACATTTGAAATTGTGCTGAGAAATTCTCTAAATCCGTATTTTTTTATTTTTTTAAAAAAAAATCAATAACAGGGACTGTTACTAAAAAGAACTGCTAACAAATATATATATATTTTCGTATTCTATTCTACCCTATTATTCTAGACATACATTCCAATCTCTTTCAGCTGTTAACATATTCTCACACAAGAAAGAAACAAATTAATCTTCTAATTTGACTGGAGTAGTGTGAAGAAAGCTCTAAAAATAACCGGAACAGAAGAAATACAATATAGTTTCTTTCATCTTTTATTCACTTCAAAATCCCATCCGCTGATTTTTTTTAACCATAAATCTGATCCACATACGGATTAAATGATGTTTAAAATTAAAATTTAAAAAATTACCCCTAGTTGACTCAGTGATACTTTACACTGTAAGTAATAGCTTTGAATGCTTTATAAATAAAGGATATAATATTGAAGCAGCCTCTTGTTAAGGGATCAATCCATTCACTATGCTGACATTGCGTTAATAAGTTTAAGCAATAGAAAAAAAAAGACATTTTGGGTGTTAAACCGGTGTTAAATTTGAAGAAACAATATATCTTACAAGTATGTTTAATCAGATACTCAAACCTAAGACTAATGGGGAGAAAATCAAATGATGTATCTATTGTTCTAAGATGTGGCAGCAGTAAGTCAAGAAGACCCACATTTAACTCTGGTGATAAAAAAAAACTGTCAGTACCACTCAATACAGTGATGATATATGATTAGTGCATCAAAGGTATGTCCTCAATATACTGTAAGTAATAAAGAAACTACTTATACAATCTAAAACTTAATAGAAATTAATGAAAAGACTAAACTATCTTCACTACAACTGCAATCCCCTATTGCACTTGTAATAACCCAAAGTTAACTAGTATGCAATCTCTAACATAACATCTGTTTGAGGGTCGAAAATATCTAGTTTGTGGTAGTGGCTGTTATAGACATATAGTAGGCACGTATATATCAAACTTCAACAACCTAAAAAAAAACATTGTTATCATCAAAAAAAGAGCTTTCATTTTATAGTACAATACATGAACGTTGCACCGCCCAAAATAACACACTTTTTATCAGACCCGATAAAAAAGAGGCCTAATACCACGTTTTTGAGTGTTAACAGCCTTACATCATGTTACGATATTTATTGACAAAAAGGGAGAGGGAAAAGAACGGAGCACTATCTCCAGTGCTGTAAAAAACAGCCAATAAACCACAGGGTATGCGTTCCCAAAATAAAGCTATTTAATGGGTCAAAAAATCAGTAACAACGCACACCAACGCGTTTCAGACCTTAATGGTCCTTTATCACCTTGATAAAGGACCATTAAGGTCTGAAACGCGTTGGTGTGCTTTGTTACTGATTTTTTGACCCATTAAATAGCTTTATTTTGGGAACGCATACCCTGTGGTTTATTGGCTGTTTTTTACAGCACTGGAGATAGTGCTCCGTTCTTTTCCCTCTCCCTTTTTGTGAAGATTTCCACAACGGAGGCACATTCAACCTGGAGGTGCTGGATATCTACAAGGACTTTCTGCTCATCGTGGAATCTGCTTTCCCAAGTGAGTCCATTCCAGCTTTGCCTCAATCAATATCCAGGGATCATCAATTGGTAACTATCCTTACCTCATTGCCTTGTGGGATAGCTCATTACCTGATCCAATAGGACTCATACATATGAACAGGTTGTTTTCCAATTTATTGCTCATTTTCACAAACTACACATTTGTCTTGAGAGCATCACACATTTTTTTCTACTGTTACGATATTTATTGGAATGGAATTACGCCAGAAGTCACGCACATTTTTTATCACCTGCTCCAGGCTGACATTAGCCTTATCATTCGTATGTAGATAATGGCCAATATACTGGCTATTACTGTATATACATAGCCAAGATAGCTACAGTAAAACAACCTGAAATAGATAATACAATATCACTTCAAATACTTAACAGTAAATATTAAACCTTTAGTAGCCCACTTATTAACTAGTCATGTGTTTTACATGACTAGCTGACTACAAATGGCTACACAATTGTTAATATAAGTGTAGCCCTTTTTCTGAACCCTCCCAAAGGAACTACTGGTCACTGTACAACACCTGCGGCTCCAGGAGATCTGAGCCTCCGCTAGCTGGGAGCCTGGGGTAACACTCATACACTTACTTAGCGCAGCGCCTCCACTTACCCAGGACCCCCATGATGTGAGATTCCCCTGGGCAAGAAATACATACACACACATGTGATGCAACCAACTTTATGTAATATGATAATGCAGGGCAAACTTATCACTCTAACATGCAAATTAGCAATAACACATATCCTAATAACTGGTACCGTCCTTATAACGGTAGTGGCTTAGCCACCCTCTTACGGAGTACTGTCTCAGTCCCGCTCCTGCGTGCTCCACACCGTGTCCGTTTACGGTACTATATGGTATAGGATCAGTCTTGTAACCACTCGCTCAGTGTTCCTACAAAGAGTTTAGCCTAAGGCGGGATCAGCTCCTGATGACCGGTGTTGGTGCACGTGATGATATGGTACCTGCCGAGCACTCCGGTGCTCGAATCTGCAACGTACTTCGTCAAGTACCGGCCTGACATCCAGGATCCACCGTCCGGGGAGACCCCACCAAGATGGCCTCTGCAGCCGCAACGAAGAGCAGCGCCCACCCTTCTGCACGGGTGCGCAGCGTCAATGGAGTCCCTATCTGACTCCGTAAACTAACGTGGCACTCGCTGTACTATAGGCCGTCCCTACAGCACAGCAACCTTGGATGGCTTTAGGGGAAACTCGTAGGGCCTACGGGGTAGCCTATCCTATGTAGGTGATTTATTAGCATCTATTGCTATCTGCATGTAGGTACATTTACCCCCACCATATACCACCCCCATCGGAGCTATCAAAGGAGGACTTCATTTATGTAGCTATATAATTTATATTTATCCTATTACCACCTCCTTATATACCCGTGCCTGTGTTTTAGTTGTTTTTATTACCTACTGATTTACTGCGTCGTAATAATGTGCGTCTATATATATGTTCAATAAAAGTTTTTTGTTTTGCCCATAGGGTATTTTAGGTAATTGTTCTATCCTAGTATTGGGTGCAATTACCAGGGTCCTCCCCCTAATCTACTCCCTTTAGAAATACAAGCACTATATTCCTGCTATATATTCTATGAGCCTGTTGTGCAGTGTTACTAGGGATCTGTTGAAGATTAACCTATTGTCTTCCTGTTTACTTGCTATTATTATTATTATTCCAAACAAAAATATAACACGTATAAAAAATATATACCACTCCATTAAAAATATTTACAATATGTGTTTAACCATAAAGACATTGATTGTCACTGTGTCTACCTATGTCCTCTCATTAGGGGCCTATTTAGCTACATATACAATTAATGATAAGCTATCATTTAAAAAAATGAACAATATTAAAATACATTACTTACCTCCTGGGGCAATAGATCCATCCTCCCTCCTATAGAAATGGGCAATAGCCCTTTTAGTCGAATGTGGCTAAGAGGGCCTTTGCCCATTTGATAGTTTAAAAAAATATGTGGAACACAGAACCTTTCTGGGTCGTAGTTACCCCAGAATAGCGGGAATATATACAGGTTCATTATGTGTAATTTCACTGGGGTTCTGTTCCATCTATGCATTATCATGTATGCATTTTCAAATATTAAGGTACATGGTCTTGGTTACCACCTTCCAGACATTCTGCTACTCCTCCCAATCAAGATCTGCGCCCAGGTCCCTTTCCCAAGTCAGCAAATACTTCTCTTTTTCTGGATCACCCGCCATGGACAATATATAGTAAAGAATTAATGTTTGTTTTGTCTGACCCCCTATTAAGGCACATGTTTTCAAAAAAGGAAATATCAGTGATAATATTTTGTCTAAATGTTTTGTCTGTAGGTATTTGTAATGTTCTGATTTTGGAAATGAGAACTTCTCTTGTTGTTCCTGGAATGACTTTAGTGTTGTTCCCTTATACATGTCTTGTATTCCGTGTATATCCCTTCCGCTTTCCAGATATTGAAATACGTTCCTTGACATCCTGGAAGGAAAGCTTGATTTTTTTCCAAGGTGGTCATTAAAGATGGGCTGAGTTTACATTTTAGTCTCTTTCCCTCTCTCGTTTTGAAGTAAACTATCATTGAAAAAGATTGCATAGATGATTGATTTATCGTACATATCACCCACTACAGCAATTCAGCACCCGTATTCTTCATCATTTGTTTCCATCACTGTTGACAGAATCAAAAGTTAGAAGCGATATGAATGATATGAAAAACACTTCTGCAGCTATTTTATGATTTCACCACTAATGACACTGTCAGTGGATTTCTATTATTTCAGCTGTGGTAATTGGATACTTTGTGATAGTGCTGAACAGTATCTGAACCGTAAGTGATGCAGATCTTTTTCTTTCAAATATTCTAGCAGTGGGACAGCAAAACGTTTTAAAGAGGCGACCTTCCTGACTTAAAAGTAAATGCAAACATATTGAAAAAAGATCAGTTAAAAGGGAAATGGTCTATTTTTGTACAATGCAGATGTATTCAAATTGTGCTTTTTTAAATATCATGTTCTTATTGAAGAAACTGACCCAAATAGAGGAGAAGTGCATAATTGGAATGCCAGCACTAATTTTTGTTTGAATACCTTATGTATAATTCCATGCACAGATATAGCAAGTTTTATTTTACCTGCATTAAATGCAGAATAGCACAGAGTTTTATAGGATTCTATGGCAGTCGTGATGCACAATATCACAGAATATCTCACCCCATCTTTAGATTATAGTGGTCTAAAAACATATTTATGTAGTGGGGTACCCCTGGCTACTAAATCTACCCAATAACTGGCAGTAAACCCTGGTGTTCACAGGTTTGCCAGTAGTTATCATGGGGTTTATCCCTCTTCATCCTTTGGTGCTGCGCTTTAGTGACAGCAGGGGGTGGCATATCCTGTTCTGGCTGTACTTAAGGGCAGGACCGCCCTATAGTTAGTGGTTGTCTTTCCCCATGAGGAAGGCAGGTCACGACTGGGATCCTGAGATTGGGGCCTTCCTATGTGCTCTTCCCTCTGAGGTGAAGTAGAGTAACTATACCTCTGCCTCTGCTAGGGAGGTGGGGAAGAGCTAGGATGGCTGCGGGTGCCCTAGGCCCATAGTGACTGTCCAGGGACTATATCAGGTGATATCTGAGAGAAGAGACTGTGATCTGGCAGGTGACTGCTGAGTACCGGTATTACTGCAATGAGTACTAATAAATCTGTTCCTGTTTTACAATATACCTTCTGTCTGGTGTGTGATCTAATTGGGGGTAGAGTTACAGTTCTACAGTTGGAGATTGCCTCCATATCCCTTGAGCCTATGGCAGATGGAGGCGCTGCACTGCTAAGAATTATGTGGGGTATGGACCCCAGAAGCCTGTTCCTGTGTCCCAAAGTTACCGCGGACAACTCAGCCCTCTTGTTACCAGCAGGTATGCATCACAAACACCCAGTAAGGCCCTGATATGTGATTGGGGGTGGGGGGAAACACTGTTACATTTGGAGGCGCTGCTGAGATCGAGAAAAATAACAGAACAGGCTTACAGCGAAATAAAGTTGGAAGTGATGAGATACACTTCCAGAACAAGTACTAATTGAAAGAGGGAAGCTAGGTGAGGTCAGGAGGAACAGAAACCTTGCAAAGCATGACCTAGATGGCCCTAAAGGGTGAATAGATATGGAGATAAAGGCTATTGCTGTTCTAAGTCACCATGAGGCAGGTAGTCAAGATACCTAGAAGGAGGTGTACCTGGGTGATCCCCAGGAGCCTAGCCGAGGTAAGGATCTGCAATACTGGCAGCCAAAAGGGGTGGCGTAAATGTACTGTGGGGACAGCTCCGAGTACTACTAGCCCTAACCAGACTATGGAACCACAGAGTGCTTTTTATGGACTAATATCGTGTACAGCGTATTGAGATGGAGCTTTGCTAGCCTGGGGTACAACCTACTCTTGGTAGACTGCTAATTGATGTGCTGTGAGGATCCACGAGGAACGGATTCCTGTCGGAATTGCGGTCACTGCGTGATCTGTGAATGGACTGTACCCAAAATGGAGGTTCCCTTGCCCGGGAATCCGCCATGTGAGTTACTTGAGCTAAAATGACGTCTCCCGCCAAAGAGGGGGAGCGCACATGCTGTTTGCAAAAGGACAGTATGCATTTCTGCAAAGTTCTGCAAGGGTTTGGCGTGAAAGCCAAAACCCCACCCAAGTGATGTGTCTGGCTCAGCCTATAGCCAGAGTCACGTCCAGTCTACGTCACCGAGTGCCCCTCCTCTAATCTCCACCAGAGGGAGGGGACACAGCGACCAACAATGCCTAAAGACTTTGAAGAAACAGGGAGGTACCTGATGCAGTGGACCGCACCCTCAGTTCTTCTCGATGAATCAGAGCCAGCCCAAGAGAAGTTGGGTAAGGTGAATGCCCTGGGTGAAGAGGCAGCGTTGTTCTCAGAGGCGCATGAGCCAGGATCGGCCTTGCTGATTGTCACTGATAACTCTGAAATGATCCGGGGTCTTTCACCTGCGGATGTGTCCCTACCTTCTTCCTGCAACAGCAGCCGCCACTCTTCGGTGGTGCTCCGGCCACTGATGATTCTGCCAGCCTAGACTGGAGATGAGCCGAATGATGCCAGCGACTTTGCACAGCAGCAGAGTCCCGTACCGATGACTTCAACTGTGAGACCCAAGAGGCGTATGAGCCTACATCTCGTAGAGGTGTCCAAAGGCCTATCCAGTGATTCTCCGGTGCTGATGTAGGTGTCTTCCGGTGTAGATGTCCATGTGGCAGATGTCAATCAAGACAAAGTACCCACCTCTAAGCAACGCCCAGATGTCAATGTTCTACCGGGAAGGATCTGGACAAGCTCCAGGATCCTGTATCAATTGCCGGAGATGACATCCTGCAGATAGCAACTGCTGGGGCGGATGAAAAGCCGTCGATCCCCACTGCTATTGTTCCTTGTGTTACTCCCTTATCGTTCATTTGCACTATGAGTGAACGCAGGGCTAGCCTGAAAATGACCTGCAAAGATAACTCATCTCTTGGACGCTGGGATGTATCTACCACCGCGGGTTTGGCACCGCACAAGGACTATGTGTCAGATCCCCTATCAAGGCCAAAGCCCATTGCTGCTCAATCAATACTGAGAATTACTTTAGTGTCGGGCCCAAGGGACGTACTTGTTCGGGACTTAGACACTTACAAGGCCCCTTTGTCCTCGACCAGTACTCTGGTCTTCAGGACATTTTCCAATTTTCTCCTCAGGGAACCACTTCAGCCCGGATGTCTGAGGGTGGGTTGCTGCCTCGGGAAGCTGATCAGGCCGCGAGAGAACATTACTCCAAAAAGAAGAGCTTGCGGGCCTCTAGGACTCATATTCCCTCTTCGGACTGGAAGGACTGGTCTTATGGGAATACTATGCTTACCAATAGTAATGTTGTTACTAATGATAATGGTATTAGAAATGATAATGTTATTAATGAAGATGTAGACAATTGCAGTGTAAATAGTGGATTTAGTCAGCATGCAATGTCTGTTAATTCTGATGCTACCACTTTATCAATACCTCACGCCCAGGGGTTGCTAGTCCACACCCATTGTGGCACTCCCGGTATCAGGGATATGTACACTTTATGGACCGCAGGAGGTTCTTATTAGGAACCGACCACATAATTCACGGTTGGTGGGCAGTAGGGGTGTACAGTCCTGACAAAGCTGCTCAGGAAATGAGGAAAATGGAAGCGGATAAAATAGCGGGACATGTACAGCCATCGGGTAATGTGTCAGCAAATTATGTGCCTCCTGTTCAGGAACCTTTATACTGGGTTCTACCAGGTAGAGATGAAGGTCGCCGGCTTACTAAAATTAGCTGCGCCGAGCGCTTGTATTGCAGAAATGCAGAAGTTTGCATCGGTTTGTGTATCCATATGTTCTGGATCCTATTATTAGAGAAATTGATGCTAACCGGGAACAATGGCTGATTGAAGCGGTAAAAGCTTATGTGCTAGAGCACAACCACAGCACATTCCATAACATACATGAGAGAATATGTTAATCTTGTTCAAGTTTGGAAAGTTGGTAGCTCAGTATACCTGGACAGAGTGGAGTATATGTGCGAGAGAAATCCAAAGATTGTATTCTCTGTCACAGTTACTGATGCGTCAGGAGCATAAGTGCGGAAGCCTGATCCTGAACATTATTATTGAAAGTAAGGTTCTCCCTGTTGGAGGAAACTATGTGTCTATTACCACCATAAAATAAGTGTATGGTGAATATATGATCTGTGCTGTTTTCCCAATGACAATGTATATCATGCATATTAATGTGATATCATGTGAAATGTTATTTTGTTGTTCAGGTTACATCAGAGATGGTACCCGAAAATTTAGAACCCCAAGCAGGGCCGTTGGTAATTCCACCAGAGGGAGAGTGTAGCAGGGTACCCCCTGGATACTAAATCTACCCAATTGGCTGGCAGTAAACCCTGGTGTTCACAGATTTGCCAGTAGTTATCATGGGGTTTTTCCCCCTTCATCCTTTGGTGCTGCGCTTGAGTGACAGCAGGGGTTGGCATATCCTGTTGTGGCTGGTTCAATGGGATGCCAGCCCTCTGGCTGTATTTAAGGGCAGGACCGCCCTAAAGTTAGTGGTTGTCCTTCCCCATGAGGAAGGCAGGTCATGACTGGGAGCCTGAGATTGCGGCCATCCAATTTGCTCTTCCCTCCGGAGAGGAGTAGAGTGACTATACCTCTGCCTCTGCTAGGGAGGTGGGGAAGAGCTAGGACGGCTGCGGGTGCCCTAGGCCTGTAGTGACTGTCCAGGGACTATCTCCGGTGATATCTGAGAGAAGAGACATTTATCCGGGAGGTGACTGCCGAGTACCGGTATTACTGCAATAAGATTAGTAATAAACCCATTCCTCTTTTGCAATATACCACCTGCCTGGTGTGTGATCTAATTGGGGGAAGAGTTACAGTGCTACCATGGGAGATCGCTTCCATATTCCTGGAGTCTACGGCAGATGGAGGCGCTGCACTGCTAAATATTCCGTGAAAATGGGAACATTGATTAATGATTTATGCTTTTATACATTTTTATGTAATAATATACAATGCTGTCTGGAATTTCTATTTGCCTAGAAATGTGTTGTGTAATTTTTATTATTGAATGTTAATTCAAACGTGTATGTCTGTTTGGGCTGTAATTGTTAGGTAACCTATTGGTTATAATATTTACGACGCCAATATTCAAAAGAACAATTCCAAGTGATCAGATCATAGCTACAAGTGGGTAGTATGATATCATGGTGGGATGAAACTCATGACTGGGCAGATAATTTAGAGGGTTATTCCCATTTTGAAGGGATTGAGCAAATAAAAGAAGTGGTGAAGTATGTTTATATGTTAAACCCGATTTAAAACCTATTATAAGGGAAGATGTTTATGAGGGGAATGATGAAAATGTAGAGACCTCGTTGATAGAAATTATCAGTGGAGGTAAAAGTACAAAGAAAATATTTGTAGGATTATACTATAAAAACACCAAATATCTGTGATTTAGGAAGCCAACATACAGTACTTTTGCAAATGGAAAAGTCATAAAAACAAGGTTGTGTTTGCATAGAGCAATAAGATTAGTATTACAACGAAAGGAAACATATTTTTGGGGGGTGCTAAAAGGCAATTACCTGACCAAAGTTATTGAGGAAACAACATGGGGCAGGGCATTATTAGATTTGGTATTAACAAGCAATGTAGAAGTCATAATAAATATTCAAATCCGGGAACATTTGGGTAACAGTGATCATAACATGGTCTCATTTGAAATAAATTATCAAAAAATATATTATATGGGTTCAACAAAGACTTACATTTAAAAAGAAAAAAAGCAGATTTGAATAAACTGACGAATAAGCTAAAATAAATAAATTATAATTACATTTTAAGGGAAAAATGGGGAACATAAATGGCCAGTCATTAGAACATTGTTATAGGAGCACACTGTGTATACCCCAGGGTAATAAATATAAAAGAAACAAGTCAAAACCAATGTTGCTAAATAAACAAGTAGGGGAGGAAATGGAAAAGAAGAGGCAAGAATTTAGATTCTTAAAGTCAGAAGGGACAGAGGCATCATATCAGAATTATACGGAATGTAACAATAGATGTAAAAGTGCAATCAAATTAGCAAAAATGAAAATGAAAAATGGATTGCATTAGAAAGTACGATTAACCCTAAAAAGTTATTTACTGTTAGTACCTTAATAACAAAAAGATTAGAAAACAAAATATAGGACCCTTTCAGTGTGAGATGGGCAGGCAAATTATTGGAGATAAGGAAAAAGCAGATATTAAACTAATTATTTGCCTCTGTGTTTACCAGGGAGGAATCAATTGCAAAATAGTACCACAGGAGGAAGCCACAACCTCCATATTAACAAACAATGGGTTAACTGAGGAAGAAGTGCATAGGCAGCTTGAAAAAATTAAAGTAAATAAGGCACCTGGTGCCGATGGCATACACCAAAGAGTTCTAAGGAGCTAAATTCAGTAATAGCCAAACCATTACATTTAATATTCAAGGACTCCATTTCTACAGGCAAAGAGTACTACAAGATTGGCATAAAGCACACATGGTGCTTTTGTTTTGTCAGAAATTATATTTGTGATGGTGATGTTTTTAATTAAAAATCAAAACACAATTTCAGTGCCAAAACGCGAAGACGTTTGACTAAGAACGCATGTTTTAGCTATTTGCACCTCTGTATTTATAGTAACTGTGAATTCCTTGTGTGTGTGTGTGTTTGTCACTCAGTCAGTGTATATTTGTCTGTGTCAGTCAGTGTGTGTGTCAGTCAGTGTCTGTGCATGTGCGTGTGTGAATGTCAGTATCAGTGTGTGTGTGTGTGTGTGTGTGTGTGTGTGTGTGTGTGTGTGTGTGTGTGTGTGTGTGTGTGTGTGTGTGTGTGTGTGTGTGTGTGTGTGTGTGTCAGTCAATGTGTGTGTATGTGTGTCAGTCAATGTGTGTGTGTATGTGTGTCAGTCAGTGTGTGTGTGTGTGTGTGTGTGTGTGTGTGTGTGTGTGTGTGTGTGTGTGTGTGTGTGTGTGTGTGTCTGTGTGTGTGAGTGAGTGTGTGTGTGTGTGTGTGTGTGTGTGTGTGTGTGTCAGTCAGTGTGTGTGTGAATGTGTGGTGTGTGTGTCAGTCAGTGTGTATCAGTCAGTGTGTGTGCATGTGCGTGTGTGAATGTCAGTATCAGTGTGTGTGTGTGTGTGTGTGTGTGTGTGTGTGTGTGTGTGTGTGTGTGTGTGTGTGTGTGTGTGTGTGTGTGTGTGTGTGTGTCAGTCAGTGTGTGTGTGTGAATGTGTGTGTGTGTGTGTGTCAGTCAGTGTGTGTGTGTGAATGTGTGGTGTGTGTGTCAGTCAGTGTGTGTCAGTGTGTGTGTGTGTGTGTCAGTCAGTGTGTGTGTGTCAGCCAGTGTGTGTGTGTGTGTGTTTGTGTGTGTCAATCAGTGTGTGTGTGTGTGTGTGTGTGTGTGTGTGTGTGTGTGTGTGTCAGTGAGTCAGTGTGTGTGTGTCAGTCAGTGCGTGTCAGTCAGTGTGTGTGTCAGTCAGTGTGTGTGTCAGTCAGTGTGTGTGTGTGTGTGTGTCAGTCAGTGTGTGTGTGTGTGTGTCAGTGAGTCAGTCAGTGTGTGTCAGTCAGTGTGTGTCAGTCAGTGTGTGTGTCTCTGTGTCCTGCTGCTGGTGTGCTAGTGCCTTCAGCGAATGCGCACCGAGCCGGAGCCAACCAATCAATCAAAATGAATGTACTCCCTCGTTTGCTGTACTTATTTCAGGCTATGCCGTCCACCTACTAGTTAATGACTTTAACAAACTCCAAATAAATATCACTAGCTTTATTTGCTCAGGAAAAGGACCTAGAGTAAGCAAAAAGGTTAAAAAAAAACACGGGTTTACATATGCACAAATTTCATCCCTTTATGAAGGGTTATTAAGTAAAAGAAATGATTTTAACTTTAGGGCATATTTGATGTTCGGCTAAACGAACAGAGATTTTGATAATTAATAATTGAGTTTGGATTAAATTTAGGGAATATTATTGTTTGAGTAGAAACTTTAAGCACTTTTAGATACCTATATATGAAGTTCAACACATAGGATTTTAAATGATTTGTATAAAATTCTGTATCTATGGAGCAATGATTGCATAAGTCCCTTATATACTTTAAGTCAGCAATCATCTACATTAGAGGACACAATAATAGTTTATAAATGTGTAAACCTCATTTTTTTGTGAGGAGTAAACAATTAAACTAAATGGTTTTAATTTAGGTTTTATTGCATTCTGCATTCGGTTAAAAATACAATATCATGCTTATTGGGTTTGGGGTAAATGTGCTTATTACCCGATCTCCATAATTAATAGGTAGATCCTTCAAGTTTACAATTATAGTAGTCCTAGTGTCATTGCAGTGGTTTTAAACTGTCTTTTAACAAATGTTTGAATTAAACGATTCAAATAGGGATGACATTTGAAGAGAGAGGGGAGGTGGCTTTAGGGAGTTGTTACGATTGGACAACGTAGGGCTATATATGCTCGGGAGCCCCAGTCAAACCTAACTACGGAGCCTGAGGAAGCCCAAACGAGGGCGGAACGCGTAGCTCAAAACCCTAGAGCCTTTTGGACGTTTGCGGCCACCGTCGGGAGTAGGAAGCAGGAGCACAGCTCAACGCCCGGACGCGGGCAAAGTCAGCTGAGAGCCTAGTGACCTACACAAGTTCCCGCAAGAACTGGCCTTCTTTTGCATTGGGTTGTGCTAACCGAGTGCTTTTTAGACTGTTTTATATATGTTTTTATGTTCTTAGGTTTTATGTCCATTAAAGTTTAACTTAGCCCATTTTCAGTATACTCTGCGGCCTTTTTTGAGCTTGGCAGCAGTGCTGGATTCCAAACAGAAGCCTCAAAGACACCATTCAAAGTGTGAGCTCACACGTGGCCGTGTGAGTATCTTTGTTTTAGTTAATCCTCTTCCCCTTCCCCCACTATTTGGCCTCCTGTGTGGAGGATTAGGGTTCCGGTTGTGAACTCTGACGTAGGAGGAGGATAAAGATACCCCCCCAGGATTGCACTCACACTTGCCCGTGTGAGTGCTTGCAGGATTTGCTGCATATATTGTTTATTACCACCTGAACAGTAACTGTTGTATTTTTGTATTACCTGCCCCTCAATCTTGATTTATCTCTTACTCCGAGGGAGATACCACAATCTGAACCCCACCGAGAGATTGAAGGGACGTGTATTCGGATGAAAGCAGAGGAAAAACCACAGAACGGAAAGAAGGAGACAAGAAATAAAGAAGGAAGAAGAAAGAAGGAGGAGAGGAAAGAGACACTTACGTGACAGTACTTACACAAGGCCGTGTAAGTATTTTTATATTATTCCCCTTTACACACCATCACCTCAGTACCTATTTATCTAGGAGTATTTTGATCCATTTTTTATTGTATCTATACACCTACCATCTCTCAAACCTGTGCTCCCCCCTGTGTTCCCCTTTGAATTCTGTAGGGACACAGGGATGCCTCCTCTGACCTTTTTAACGTCACGCTAAAACTGACCCAAAATAAAGGGAGGAGAGGGAAAAAAAAGGACTACAGAACCACTTGTTTGGTTGCCGTCTGTCATTGCAGATAGGGATATGTTCCAATATATTCACCAATTGTGAAGCTCACAAGGTCTTGGCCGGACCAAAACAAATCTCTACATCAGTCGGTTCTTATGATTCTGACAGGAATCGGCGTTCTCCTCGCTTCCCACACAGAGCACTCCCTCTCCGCATGGAGCCCCTGGACACACAAAACAATCCTGCCTTACCGGCCTCCATGGCTCCTCGCCCCTGCCGCCGTCGCGGGATCACTCCCCTCGGCGATTCCTCTGCTCAGCGCCGGGCGCGCCCACGCCCTCCTGCACGCACACCTACACGCACGCCAGCCCCAGACGTTATGTGCATGCATTCCCAGCTTACAAAGCACACGCCTAACAAAGCACTTTTAACCACTGCTCCTGCAGTGAGGTGTCGCCCCAAGCATCACACAGTTCCATGCAAATCAAGGATTACACTCAGCTGGGCTGTAACACCTCCCTCCTATCAGGGAAGACTCCTTGCAGTCCTCCAGGCCTGCCCCCTTTTCCCATTGGCCTGCCCAGCTTTATTATGCCTGTGCTTCCCATCACTCGTCGCTCGACATAGTCTCCGTATGGAAGTACTTCTGGATTCTCACAGTATTTTCACAGGTTCTGACGCGGCTTGTACGACTACCCCCTCTGGCTCTCGATCTCGGCACCCCTTGGACAACGCTCACTCTGGTAACCCCTTGAACACGGCTTGGACTACGACCTATCTCCACTCTCCACTCCCTGACCTCGGCAAGGCATTCATCACTCTATCTTTACAACCAGTACCGGCAAGTATTGTCTACCTTACTACACCTGGCCTGGCAACGCTTCATACCACACTCCGGACACGCTCCCTTTGCTGCGGGTGCGTGTATTACCACTTCCCCCTTCAGCTCAGGGGACGGGTCTGGTCTGCGGGCAGCACCGGCGTAACAGATTCACCTTCACAATTTTCTGAGCCGTCCTGCGAGACGACGTGTTCACTTACCTACAGTACGTGTGATTGATGTAATCTATTTTCTCTGACTACTGTACATTTGGCTTTTAATATTCTGTAACCTCCCCCCCATCATCCTTCCACATTTTGTTTCCTGTACTCCCCATAAACATGTTAAAAATCAATCAAATATGAGTTATAAAAAAATAATAATAATTAGTAGAGAGACAGCAATGGACTCAGGACTGGATGACTTAAAATATTAAAATGAGTTGCATCTTTACATCTGTACTATTGATGTACGTGTATGTGTTATTTGCATATCAAAATGCATTCGGCGTTAAACCATGTTGAATTCAGTCTACAAGGTTGCAAACAAAATCTTAAAGTTACTAACATGGATGAATATTTGACTTGGCAGAAGATGACACACTAATTGGTCTGAAAATGGGGCTGAACAAAATAACTATGACAATGCATGTCATGTATGTCTAACTTTAAGTGTGAAATCAGCTCCAGTGTTAATTCTGGTAATTAGATTTGATTTGTTGTTTAGTTTTTTAATTACTCCACAATAAAACTGGATTAGCTCTCACAACTAGACGCATACTATCTTTGGAAATGGTTAATACAATATTTTAAATAGCTTCATTACACACAGGGAAATGTGGGCATTTCTAATACAGTCACTCAAAAGTAGTGCTTTTAAGTCCATTGGTAAGTATGTGTAGGCAGAATTTATTGGATGAGCGAGCGAAGTGAAGACTTTAAGTAGACTTTGTGACCTCTGATTGTGTGTTTGTGATTTTGTTTGTGTGCTCTCTCTCCACAGGCCAAACGCCTTGACCAATTCTTTTGAAATGTTGAGGGCACCTTTCTGCCATCCTAACTTAGATATTCCAGCAGGTTCAACCAAATCGGTGCTGCCCCCATCTTGGAATAACTTTTTTTGAAGTAATAAAAAAACATAAATGGTACATCTCATGAACCAGACTCTTAGGGCCTCATGCAGTACAGTCCGATAGAAAAAAATCACCATGATTTTTAACTTGCCATTTTTGACAGCATTACTATCACTGTATGCAGAAAGCACCAAAAACCTGTGATAGCCACATTTGTAAACATGGCGAGCAGCTGGCGACGAGATGATCGGCCCTCTGAAAAGGGCTCACCCAGCGAGTTGATTCTGTTGCAGAGAGTGAGAGACGCCTCTGTCTGCGTGAATCTCGGCCGGAATTTTTTTTTTAATTTAAATTTTATTACTAGTGTACATGAACAGGGGGTCTCCGGAGTAGAACCACATTGTTTTCAAGTCCGGGGACCCCTTGCTTCCCGATATACAGGCCCCGTTATGGGGTGCTGGTATCTCCTATGCATTGAAATGTCCCGGTCACATGACGTGGGACAATTACATGCATAATAGATACTGGCACCCCATAACGGAGCCTGTATCTCGAGAAGCAAGGGGTCCCGGACCAGAAAACAATGCGATTCTGCTCCAGAGACCTCCTGCTCATCTACAGTACACTAATAATACAATTTTAATTAAAATATGTAGTAAGCACCAATACACAACCCACCCCTTGTGCCCCTACATAAAACCATTATTTATTTATTTGAACACATGATTGATAACATAGGCCAGTGGGGGCCCCCGGTTTTCCCCACGGGCATCCGAGGGTCCTAGGGTCCTCTACCCCCAACAAACCCCCACAACACATACAGTATATTAACGGACAAAATAACTATTAGCAAAACAATACAATTTTATTAAATGTAGATAACAGCGATGGAGATAAAAAAAAAATATATATATATATATATATATATATATACAATAATATTAAAATCCCCAGATCGGGTGGCTCTTTAGTAGTAGCTAAATAGTTAGGGTCTACATGAATGTAGCATCACCATTTGCCCATTAAGTTTATTATAAGGTTCAGCTAGGTACTGTGATGCAGTTTGGTTGATGCAAAATGTTGGTGCAAGTGATGCATTCAGGATCAGTTTAGTAATTTGTGACCTGTAGATGCTAGCAACCACTAATAATGTTGTTAATTATCAACAATAATGGTCCCAAGGTTCAGCAAAGTACCTGGCCACTCCTCCTTCTCTTACCGTGCACCCCAAAACTGGAACAATCTACCGGAGAATGTCACAGCCACCACCAGTTTAAGTTCTTTCAAAACTAAAGTCTCACATTTTAATCTGGTCTGTAACTGTTACATATGCCTATAATATAAATTATCTCTAGCTGTGAATGTTTTCTATTGATTGTTATTTTCTCAATTTCTGTTTATTGTTTGGATTAATTTGTTGTGAATTTGGATGGCTTGTTTTTAGTACATTTTAGGATTGGTTGGAGTTATAAATGTATTATTTGTTTTGTTCACTACTGGTTTAAATTAATTCTTTGTTTTGTTGGCTACTGGTGTAAATGTATTAATGGTTTTGTTGGCTAGTTGTTAAATTAATTAATTAATTGTTTTGTGTGCTACTGGTTTTATTTCTTTAATTGATTGGTTGGCTAGTGCTTTTGTTTCCTGAATTGTGGTGTTAAGATGCTTGTGTATATATTTTATTATTGTGTCTTTTTGTCCTTCATGCTTTTTTATTAGGTTTATCATTGACTGCTATATTGGCTTAAAATGCCCATATTATATGGGTAAGATATACCACTGTGCCAATCAATGGGTAAAGAGTGGGTGGGTATAGTGGGGTAGGGTGGGTATAGTGGTCCTGCGGTGGGTGGTTAGGTCTCCAGGGTGGGTAGTGGGGTAGGGTGGGTTAACCCCTTAATTACTACAGTGTTTATTAACCGCTAAGTTGATTAAGAGGTTAGGGGCCATTAGAGTGTATTTTTTGTTGTATTCTTGCTGGTATCGGAGGACATTGACCAGGAGTATGCTGATGAGGATGCCCTTCATGATTGCAGGGGTAAGTTGAACGTTTTTTTTTACTTTATTTATGCTAGCTGGCTAATGTTTGATTATAATATCTCATTACACTCAACATGCTTAGCCCAAGGTTTTCTTATATTGGCAGTCATTACCTCTACAGGCCACTCACATCTTAAAAATCTTTTCTCAAGGTAGACCAGGTCTTTTAACACATTTATATTTTAGGGATCAGTTAATAGGCAAAACAAGGCAGTGAAATAAAATGAGGTTTATTTGGATAAAGACCTCGGAAACACACAGAAACACAAAATACAGAAATATACACACTTACTGGGGTATGGGGTATGAGATCTAGCCTTTACTAGGTGAAGGGCATCCGCTTGCAAGGGCTTAACCTGAGCAGAACCTTGTTCCAGGTGTCTTGGACTGATATCAAGCAGAAAATCCTGACCGGGACCTAACCCTGAATCCCCTGGAACCGATTTCATTACGAAATCCTGACCGTTGCAATGATTTGTAGAGCTTGGCCACAAAAGACGGGACTTAGCCTCTGCGAGGCATGCTTTTCTAGCTTCAAAACAAAGCCGGTTTCTTTGCTATTTTGAACAAAGCAACTTTGAAAAGCCTGCCCTGGCTTTATCGACTCAAGTCACGTGTAAGTCTGGTTCTCTGACTGGGGCTTCTCCTAACATACCTTCCGCTGTTCTATTTTCAGCATGGAGTTAGGAGGAAAGACCAATCAGAGCGTGGGAATTCCTTCCCGCCAGCCAATAGGAAAAAGGGGCTCGTCCTTTGGCTGATGTCAGAGGAGGGTCCAGGAGAAATCAGTCTGGCTATACCAAGCCCAATACCACACAGTGCTCTTAGCATACTTGTTGCTCACGCTGAGCATTAAACTGCAGTTTGTGTGGGTCATAATAGGATTTGGGGTTAACCACACAAGGCTATCCCTTTATCCAGACCCACATTATAGATATAACATCAGAGGTGGTAATGCAACAAGGCACTATCACCTAGGATCTATGTGACTGATGGTGTGGGGCTTACCTAGTCTAACGCATTTCCACACTATAGCTGAATCAAGTACCTTAGTGTATCTGCTGTTTGGTCAGACGAGATTTTGGACTCGCCACTGGGTCAGCCCTTAATCCAGACCACCTGTATACAGCATGATTTAGCACTGACCTATTCTCATACTGTATGACATTGTGTCTCTACGTGGGGGGTTTGTCACCTCTATGCCATATTTAGCCCAACATTGCACGGTGTGTGTGCATATTCTTTCTGCCTACACAGATTATAGCCTTGCAGTATATGTGGGTCAAAATAGGATCTGGGGGTTAACCATACTTGGCTATCCCCTCACACAGACCCACATTAATAATACAGTACACTATTCAGACTGCAACTGTGCACTATATTGGCATACTGATTACACCCTCTAGCCACCTATGATTGATTGGATTAAATATGGGAGAATGATCAAGCTGAATGTACATCTATTACAACACCACATTGGCCTTTAACGCCAACATGCTGTATCGTCAAAAGAGATTTTGGACTCATCACACTTGGGTCAGCCCTTAACCCAGACCACTTTTAGAGAGCACTATCGAATAACCTACTAATACAGAGCTATATTGCATAGAAGCCATTCACTTAGTGGTTTGACTAGCCTATGGACACATCATACCAAGTTAGCTGGCACAGTGCAGCCACAGTGCTCCTAAGTGGGGGTTTCTACTTACCTCCTACCCCATGGGCATTTACCTTATTAACTACAGCTCAACCCCGTTATAACGCTGTGCTTGGGGTCCAAAGAATCACATCGCGTTATAAGCGGATCGCTTTAGAAATAATGTACAATTGTATGTATTGTACAATAAAGTATTTAAGCTAGCAATAATCGTGTTGTAAAGTATTCATAAATACGAAAATTGGGAGCCACGCTTGCATCGCGTTATAAGCGGATTCGCGTTGTAACGGATCGCGTTATAATGGGGTTGAGCTGTAGTTATTAGCTAGCCTTCCCACTACACTATAGGATTAGCTCATTTCGGGACCTTAATAATTTAAAATACTTATCCTTTTACTTAGTATTTTAGGCCCAACAGGGGGGCAGGCCTCTAATAGACCACCCTACCCCTATTAGTCCCATCTGTCATAATTTTACATTTGCTTCTTTAGTTACGGCTATACGTAGAGCCTATTCATTTATTTAGGACTAATTCGCGTTTTATTTTAATTGAGTGTATGTCTCTCCAATAAAGTGTTCTTTTAAATTACCCACCATATCCTATCATACCCACAACCCTACTGTACCTCATTAGGTTGCCCAGGTGTGATCATTCTGTGTTCATTCGGTGATAACACTGTGATTGAGTGCTCTCATATTGGGGTTCTTTACTTCTGTAGTTTCACATACTGATTATAATTTGGACACTTCCTCCCTAAGGCACAGAGGGAGAGGGCACAGGGTCTGCACCATGATAGGCTGTACACAGACTCCAGGTCACCTCCACCCCAGTCACTCAGAGAGGCAGCATGAGGAGGGGTAAACCCACAGGATAGTCTGCCACTGACTGTAGCTACTAGGGCTTACATGACAGGGAGGGAGAAAAATAGCCAGGACCAGCCATGGCTATACTAATATCAAATCAATGTTTTATTTCCATTCACCTAACCTTTGGTGAAACATATTGGTAAGGATGAAAATGGTATTGTGTAAAAAATTTCCTCACGCAATAGACTAAAAAAGAAAATACAATACAACTGCATCATTTGGGAGTATCTGTGTTAATCTTAGCTATGGTGCATTATGTTTTTCAGTGATAGCATGTTAAAATCTGAATAACTCACAAGTGTTGTCTGTTTCCCTGAACACATTTTGTTGCTATGCCTAAGTCAAATGTTATTATATAATTGAACAGACAGAAACCTACAGGCGCGAAGAGAATTTTCGGACTGCAGTGCAGTAAAACCTGAAAAGCTATTAGAATGCATTTATGAAAGCATGAAAACACAGCCTGAGACTGGTATTCTCTCAATGCAAAATTAAAAGCATGAAATTAAAAGATCCTATAAAAAGATACACACAGCATACATTATTTAAAGGACCCGTGATTTCCCACTGTATATTCTTTATTTTTAGTGAATCTTGTTTCATCACAATTTATTGTGCTCTTGATACAGTATACTGGAATCGAAAATGCAAAAAGAAAAACAATTGTGTTTCCAGAAAAATAAATGCAAAATCACAGTTTAATCTTTTCTAGAGATGGGTGGATGGGTCTGTAACTTCTTTCTGGATTTTCCTGAGATTTTTTAGACCAAATCCAATCCCCACACCAAAATCCGTTTGCGGATTGGGTAATAAAAAGCAATCCGAATCCGCCCAGATTGATTTTAGAGATAATGCCCAGAGTAGCAGAGGTTGTGGGTTCTGATGCTGTTGGGTCTGACACGTGGCCAGTTCTAACTCATTACGTACCTTAGGCTTGTGAACTCAATATAGTTATCATGGACAGCATTTTAGGAAGTGTTGGATGCAGACGCCCTTACCAGAATTCCCTCCTACTGTCTCTATACGTACCCCTACCTACCAATTAGATTGTAAGCTCCTCAGAGCAGGGACTCCTCTTCTTTAATGTTACTTTTATGTCTGAAGCACTTATTCCCATGACCTGTTATTTATATTATTTGTTATTTATATGATTAAAACCAGAGACATAACATAAAACACAGACAAAGCTCAGTGCACATCCAGAGAAACTTATATACGGTACAGTGCCTAAATATACATGTATAAATAACTAATAAATAAAATGGTCTTTTAGTTTAACATTTTGGGCTTACAACAATTTGGCCAAAATGTTAAACTAAAAGACCATTTTATTTATTAGTTATTTATACATGTATATTTAGGCACTGTACCGTATATAAGTTTCTCTGGATGTGCACTGAGCTTTGTCTGTGTTTTATGTTATGTCTCTGGTTTTAAATATAAATTGCCATGCTCAGTAGCACTCCTCTGTGAAACTTATATGCTTATATATATGTTGTGGGTATTTTGAGGGTATTTTGGGGGTTCAATTTGAGCTTGTAGGTGTTCTGTATGTTTTATAATTCTTGTGCAGCTAGTCTTGGCTGTTTTGGAGGGTGGCAACCTCCTATCCAATTGAAGCTCACTCCCTCCCACATTTAAATGGTTAAAAGCTCACTCCATGGCATCTCCAACTATCAGGGGAACTTGCCTGCATGCAGTGTGATTGTGACAAATCTATTACAGAGTGCTTTTCCTGGTAATGTACAGGTTAATAAAAGCTTCAATCAGACTTAGAACTTTTGCAACTCATATTGACAGATTTATTATAAATCATTCTTCCTGGCAATGCACAGGTTATTAAGAATTTATATTATTGTAGGGACCCTTGAACGTGGTCTGCCGTGAAGTTTGGCTCAAGGGCTTACAACAATTTGGCCAAAATGTTAAACTAAAAGACCATTTTATTTATTAGTTATTTATACATGTATATTTAGGCACTGTACCGTATATAAGTTTCTCTGGATGTGCACTGAGCTTTGTCTGTGTTTTATGTTATGTCTCTGGTTTTAAATATAAATTGCCATGCTCAGTAGCACTCCTCTGTGAAACTTATATGCTTATATATATGTTGTGGGTATTTTGGGGGTTCAATTTGAGCTTGTAGGTGTTCTGTATGTTTTATTTATATGATTACCACATGTATCACTACTGTGAAGCGCTATGTACATTTATGGTGCTATATAAATAAAGACATACAATTAATTACTATCCCAGATTTATAAATCCAACCTCTATTCTTAAACTATACAAGTATATATTATTTAAATCATATACTACAACTATATTCAAAATGAATTTGTTTACTTGCAAATAGATTACAGGTCGAGCGAAGTACAGTATGTGATATAAACACTAATGATGTTAAACTTCATATGTATGTGTTTTAAAATATATCTGGATTGTAAAATTATTATATATTTATTCTGTTCTTTGCTGCTGCTCTTTTTTTTTTTTTTTTTTTAACTACTCAATACTGTTTTGGAGTAGTCATTTGCAAGAAAGGAGTGTGGTTAAGGTGGCAGTGGGGGTGCACAAATAGTTGCTATATCTATAAATGCAGCCTCCATCAAAACAAAATGTGTTCAATTTTGTCCTCTTAATCTTAGCAACTGCCTAGGGTTTCATGTTATTATAGCTATTTTACAATACATTGGAAATGTATACAAGGGGTTGATTAAGCAAAATACTCTAGGTGAAGCAGATGGTAAATATGATATAACATGGTGGTACAGTACACACTGCCTATTGAACACTCCTACAAGAATGCATGTTCTTCGAATTTTCACTGCTCGCCAACATTTTGCAATGTCAATATTTGTGAATATTCGCCCAACTCAATGTTCATTCGAAATGTCCTCTTCAAATATTGGTAGCAAAACCATCTACAAATTCTAAACAAAAAACAACAAATGTATATGGTGTTGTAATTTCAGAAATCAAGGGGGGGGGATAAGATTTTCAAATGCACTCACAATAATGTGTTAGATTCTATTGATTTCCGAAACTACTACAATATACTTTTGCTATATTTTATAGATGGTTGTGCTACCAATGTTTGAAGACGAGTTTCGTCTTGATCTTCTTATAAGGTGATTGATCTCTTGGGTTGGATCACACATTTCCTTCACAATTCCCATAGATATCCACTTATCTTTTTCTAATATGGATGAAAGGGATTTTTTTTGCTACGTTTTAAAGGTGCACTTTAATTTATCTCAGTGTTTGCAACAATCTATAGCTTTCTCAATATGCACAATTAGTAACAAATTGGGATCCTTATTGATTTGTTGCTTTGCTGTTTTCTTTCATGGCTTATAACTAAATCTGTTTCATGCCAGATGAGCCTTTACTACTTTGAAGTGCTACATTTTTTATGAATTGAAAAAAAATATTTTACCACCTTTATTGATTTAACTAAGAATATTTACAAAAGCAGTGTATGATCTGATTGAATTAATGTTACTTTTTATGAGAAGTGTAATGCATAACTATAATTGCATTCAAAAACAATTCTACCAATGCCCTGTACTTAAGTAAGGTTATTCTGAGAGTGAACATGTGTGAACAAATCAACAAGGTGTTTTATTGTTACCATATGGCTGAGATTATACTCACTGCACGCTCCAGCGATTGTAAACTCTGCTTCCTAGCGATGTTCATGCAATTGAGAGGCGAGGCGGGGGCGTGACCGTTACATCACACGGCTGGTTCGCCCTCATTGGCTGAACCGCTGCCGTGTCGTGGCCATCGCTCGGCCGCGGCGCCAACAGACAAAAATCTTGCGCGAGCACTAGGAGCACCCTCATATGGCGTCTGCAATTTGTATTTGCTGCACGCGCGCGAGCGTCAACGCAAGGACTATAAGCCCATGAGTATGATGTTATTTACGTGAAACAAATGTTTTAAGAGAGCTTTGTTATTGTGAGGCCTGTGTTATCTGCAGTATAAAAACAATACATTGAGAGGCTTTTAACTTTTATAGTTTGCACGTTCATATAGATTAATTAAAAAATTGCTCTGTTTAACCAAATGCCCATACAGTTTTTTTTACAAACCTGGTGCTGTTTCCCACGTTTTGCCCCAGTTTTCTATCCAGGAACAATAGATCAATATACATATACAATATGCATATGTTGCCAACAAGGTGTTAACCATAATATATGCAATTTCGAGCCTGCCCATAGTGTGAGCTAGGCCCGAGTTGTGGGAGGAGAGTAGGATCTTAGGCAAAGAAAATAAGAGAAACCCCCATTAGACAGTAAGGTCATCAGACCTGTGTGTGAGTAGGAGTGACCTAAAGAAGAAGTACTGCACTGCCCAGATAAAGTCACAGGTGTAAGCCTACACCTGGTCCCTCCAACACCCTCAAGGACTGAACAAAGAAAATCTGCGCTAAATTTAAGTGTACTGCAAAAAGGAGTAATTGGAGGAGCGAGCGACGTGAAGACTTCAACTAGACTTTGTGACCTCTTTGGTTGTATTTGTATTTTTGTTTGTGTGCTCTCTCTCCACAGGCCAAATGCCTTAAACGATTCTGACAAAATGTAAGGGTACCTTTCTGCCATCCTAACTTAGATCTGGCCAGAGGTTTCAAACAAAATCGATGCTGCCCCCATCTTGGAATTGGTACATCTGATCAACCAGACGCTTGATATAAAACATGAAATGTATTTTGCCACACTCACTAAAGACTTCTGCATGATGCTCCAAATTAATAAAATCATCATAAACAATAATTATTATAAATAAAAATATGAAGTAGTAAATAAAAATAAATATGTCATTAACAACTAAACTAAGATGAACAGGGAAGGGGGTGGGAGAAGGGAATGAAGAGGGGGGGGGGGAGAATGGGAAAAAACAAATACATTTTGAACAGTAATGAACCTGACAGAGTAACATGTTGAATTGGTAAAGGATAGGTACAAGTAGGGGAAGAAATAGAAAGGGAGATGATAAGTGGGACAGAGCTATAGAAGGGATGGGGTGGGGGAGCTGAGAGGGAAAGGGGATAAAGAAAGGAAAGAAGAGAAACCCCCTAGAAGTGGGTGAAAAATTGGGGGGGGGAGTGAAAAGAAGAAAGGGGGAGGAGGGAAATGGGGAGAGGGGGAAGGGGAGAGTGGGTGAGTGAATGGGAAAAAAGAAGGGAAGGAAGGGGGAATTGGACTGGGAAGAATAGAGGCTAGCAAAGATGAGGGAGGGAAGAAGGGGCTGTAGGGCTAGAAATGAAATAGCGATGATTTGAAAACTACCTCATAAAGGGTGTAAGTTCCACATAATCATTAAGGCCTCCTGGATATTTGGATTGCAATGTAAAAATCCAGAATTGCTCCCTCTTAGCAATATAGAGATGCTGATTTCCTGCCCTAATATTATCCATAATCCTCTCAATTCCCATACACCATACTCCAACTGTGCTACCGGTTGTGTTTATCTCTGAAATGAGTAAGGAGATGGGTAAGAGGTTTGGAGGACTCGTCTAATTTTGGAATGTTGTTAATATTCCTAAGGTGCTCCATGATGCGTAACTTAAGGTGACGTTTGGTTCTGCCCACGTATTGCAGTCCACAGGTACACTGCAAGAAGTACACTACGCTGTACATATGTGGACAGACAATCAATAAAGTTTGATATTTTATACTCTAACCCTGTGACATGTGATGTAAATGTTTAATTGGTTAGCATTTTCGGGCAAATTTTGCATCTGGAGCACTTATAGTTTCCTGTCAAACCTAATCTATATCTTAAATCCTTTTTGTTGGATTTATTCGTGCCTTTTAATAGGCTTGGCGCAAGCATTGCTTTTAGAGTCTGAGATTTTTTAAAAACAATAGAAAGTTTTTTTGAGAGGAAACTTGTAAGGACAGGATCCATATGCAAAATATGCCAATGTAGTGACAATATTTAATATTTTCTTAATGGAGTTATGAGAACTATTAAATTGTGTAACGAAATATGGCATATTTTCTTTTTGTTGAGATATGTTATTGGTATTATATAGACTCAACTACAGTGTTGCCACTGCTGTTGTTACCTATAATGGTTCTCTGTTTATGTATAGTGTTTTTTTGTTTTGTTTTTAAGTAGTTTTTTCCTATTTGTCTTTAAGGCTTTTTGATAGGAATTTTTAATCAACTGCTCTTGATAACCCTTTTGTTTAAAGCGTTCACTAAGAAACTGTGATTGTTCTTTAAAGATATCCTCATCTACACAGTTTCGTCTAATACGGACAGTACATGCTAAGATTCCATGTAGTTTTTATGTAAATGTATTTACTTATACATTTTCCACTTCAACCATTTTATTTCACCTTTTTTTAATTATTGTTACTGTAAGAGATGTGTGCAGAGGTATGCAATGGAGACCGGTTTTAAGGTGAAATTAAAATAAGGCTTACTTGCCTGTTCCTTTAAACAATACAGCAAACAAATATATACATGTAGCAGGGTCACCCCTGACTACTATTCTGCCCTTCTCCTAGGGGTAAGCCCTGGTACAGTAGGCCTGCCAGTAGTCATCATGGGGTTTTCCCCCTTCACTGGTGCTGCCCCTGAGTGTCGCAGGAGGCGGAATAGCAGGTTTGAGATTGCCCAATCCTGGGACAGACCTGGTGCCTCTCCTGGCTGTACTTAAAGGGAGGCACTGCCCTAAATGGGTGTTCCTTCCCTCTGAGGAAGGCAGGTCACACAACTGGGAGCCTGAAATTGGGGCCTTCCCATGTGCTCTTCCCTCCGGGGAAGAGTGAGTGTAGACCATACCCCTGCCTCTGCTAGGGAGCTAGATGGCTGCTGGTGCCCTAGGTCTGTAGTGACGGTCCAGGGACCATCTTCAGTGATAGCTGACCTAACAGACTGTATCCGGTAGAAGACTGCTGTGTAACTGTTACTGCAGAGTGTAGTAATAAACTGATTCCTGTTTTGTAATATACCTCATGCCTGGTGCGTGACCTTACTGGGGAGAGAGGTAACAAGTTCTACCCTGGGCGATCACCTTCAGTTCCTGGAGCCTACGGCAGATGGAGGCGCTGCACTGCTAAGGAGATATGTGTAGTATGAACTCCAGAAGCCTGTTCCTGTATCCCCACTACCATCGGCAGATGACTCAGCCATCCTGTTGCCAGCAGGTATATGCACCATATACCCTGTAATGGCCCCTATCTGCGATCGGGTGGGAGAAACACTGTTAAATACATAAAACAATAAACACCTATCCCTGTGAAAGGGCTAACTTACTTCACCAGTCCCTCTCTGTATGGCTGGGAGGGGAAAAGCCCCTTACCAACTTATCACCCCAAAGTCTCAGTATTACCTTAACGCAGGTGGCCCTTCAGGTCAGTGGTGTCAGGGTGGGGTTCTCCTTGAGGTCCAGGCATAGGGGTTTGGTCCCCTTTTGTCTTCCTCCCAGAACACAGTCCTCCTTTTCCTTATGTCAGCTCCCTTGTGAGCTAAGGAATCTTCCTTCCTGTTTCTCAGATCAGGTTTTTCTAAAAGTCTTAATCAGCCAGGTGGAGTCTGGTTGATTGCCTGTGTGCAATTAACCAGCAAACTGCTGGATTTAGAGGCAGTTTTTCTCCAACACTGATAAGTCCTTGTTACAGTTACCAATACTTTTTCTTCTTTCTAAAATCTCTTTAGGTGATCATGATCAGTTTATACTGGTCCATGTATATACTTACCTGTGTGTATATATAATGTAGAAGTATATGGATGGAAGAACCTGTAAATGTTTTGTGGGGTAAAGTTGTGATCTCTTACTGTATGTAAGTAGAATTTGCATGTAGCAGCTATTCAATTATTAAAAACACATGCTCAGGGGCGTGGCCAACCACTGAGCTGAACAGATGTGCAGCTCCTGAGCTCCGGGCCCCAGAGCTCAATAAATGTATTAACAAGCCCAAATCAACCTCTAAAAAGCAACCCCAGTGGTGGCAGAGGATCAGGAGGAGGCGGTGGCTCTCCTATGAGACAAAGATCCCCTGAGAAATAGGGGTATTCGGCAAAAAGATACCAGAGGAGAGCCGGGTCCGGATGAACAAAATGGCGCCGACCTGCGCCTGAGATGAAGGATGTGAGGGTCAGGAAGCAGCAGGCCCGGTGCCCAAACACCACAACAACCGTCTCTGGACTGGAGGCCGCGGCTCACGGTAGGCGGAGGCAGACGTGGGGAGACTAATCGTTGGATCCACACTGCCAAGTGAAGGCGTGAGGTGGATAACCTGGAGGCAAAGTCCCCCTGAAGTGGCACCGAGCATACGCAGCCGAATCAGGGCACTGACCGGCGGAGGAATTAGGAGCTGAGGTGGAGGAGAGCTGCCTGTTTGGGGGCCCCCTTTCTGGCTGGGCGGGGAGTGATCAGCTGTTGGCCAGAGACCAGCGGGACGGCAGGGGAGATCTGGGAGTGCGGAGTGGCAGCCATCTTACCATGGCTCTCCGCTGTGGTGTCCCCAGAGAGCGCCGCTTGTCTCTCTCCCCCTGCATAATCAGGCATAATCAGACATAGGTTTGAGATCCCAGGGGAATTATCTGACACCTGGCTGCCGGGGGGCTGCCATACCGTGGGGAGAGTAGCTGAGGGGGGGCTGCCATACCAGGAGAAACACCCCCCCACTGGTGAGTGGCAATCCTTCTGCTGTAGAAAGTTTCGAAACACCACAGCTGTGCCAATTCTTTTTACAATTAAAGGAGACCTGTACCAATTGAGATGTTGCTGACCTTAAAGGGGACTTGTACCATTTGAGCTGCTACTGACCATAAAGAGGACTTGAACCATTTAAGCTGTTGCTGACCCTAAGGAGACTTGTACCATTAAAAACAAGATCAGTCCCCCTCAACCCCCTCTCCACCTCTCCCCCTGCAGCCAGGACCCCAACAGAGAACAGAGTGGAGGACACTGAGCAGGCTCAGGGGACAACAGCAAAAAAGCATAAAAGCTAAAATTCAGCTGCCAGAGCAGAAGAGGGGGTGCCTGACATCTAGGGAGGCAGGCCAGAAGGACAGATCACCGCAGCTAAAAGCAGGAGGAGGGGCGGCCATTTTACCTAGAGCTGATGCTTGAATCATACTGTAATAGTGCAGAAAAGCCTTCCCTGGTGCCAATACACCGCAAAGTCTGGGCCATTACAGTTTAAAGATAAAAGATCAATCATAATCAGATCCTATACACGCTTCATCCTGGCTACCTAATACCACAGACCCTGACAGATATATAAACTAAGGCAATAAACAGTACCCACATGTACTGATATAGCCAGAGGGGTCCCAGCCTTCTGCCCCTTAAGAATGACCAAAGCAGGCGTAATTAAAACAAAGATGTGCCTCAGAGGCGTGTACGTGGCGCAGTCCACAATGACCGCCTTAAGCAGGCTCTATCAGGCAGCGGGTCTACAAAAGAATTTAACTATATAAGAAAAACAGGTAAAGCATAGATCAGAGGAGTTCGATCTAGAATTCATCAAGATGGCTCAGAAAAAGCAGACTCAGCAGGATTTCTTTAAGATAAGGGAGAGAAACAAATCAGGTCGGTCAGAAAGCAGGGCGATGTCTCCCGCACAGTCAGATGCAGAATCTGAACATGAGATATGTGCACAATTAGCTCTTTAAAAAGACATTGCGAACCTATATGCAAACTTAAAGACCTTGCTCCACAAAGAACTGCAAAGTGCATTTACAGATATCAGATCAGAGGTCAGTTCCAAAGGGGAGCGCACAGACACATTGGAACATAAAGTGGATGATCATTAATAACCAGACAACTATGGACACAGAGATCCTGGCCCTAAGATAGATAATGGCCGACCTGGTGGTAAAACAGGAGGATCAAGAAAATAGGGCACGAAGAAATAACCTCAGGTTCCAAAACATCCCGGAGACAGATCTAGGAAGAGCATCAACTGAGTGGCTACAGACCCTATTACATGAGATTCCCCTGGCAGCACTGACCCTTGATAGAGCTCATAGAGTGCTTAGACCGAGACTACAAGCCGGGGATAGAGCAAGAGATGTAGTGGTGCGGCTTCATTATTTTAAATCTAAAAAAGCAATCCTAGCCCTGGCATAGAAAAAATAAGGACTCAAATGGGGAGATGTGTTGATAAACGTGTAAACGACGTTTCACCATCAACACCGATGAAAAGGATGGCCCTGAAACATATCACAAAAATCTTGTGAGACAATGAAATTCGCTATAAGTGGGGATTCCCATTCCGTTTTATGGTCACCAGAAATAGAATGCAAGCTCACATGAGGTATCCAGAAGAGGGTGCGGACTTCCTTGAAAGACTGGGTTTGAAACAACCAGAATCCATGATCCTGGAAGAATGCAGACCGCCACTCGCCAGACCCATGTGGAAAGAAGTAGGCAGGCGAACTACACCTTATAGAGGAAAGCCAAGAGACCCAGTATTCCTAAGTCTGTGCAAAATCTGCTGCAGCAGACAAAAAGAAAATCCGATGTAAATAGCTATGCCAAAAAACCAAGGCCGGGACGGTCTTCCCAAAGAGACTGGGTTAATCGCCAACTCAACAGAACCAGATAAGAATAAATAATGTTACACTTCTAAATCCCAATAGACTAGCGGGTAACCTGAAGGATAGAATTTCCAGTATATTTGAGAGCAGCTTTAGAGTACCTACAAGCGGGGGAAAATCTAATCTACAATAATAGAATCAGATAAAGTTAAGAAGTATTATGCTTGAATTCTCCTAGACTAGCGGATAATCTGAAGATTAGAATAACCACTATATTTGAGAGCAACGTTAGAGTAGTTAAAAGTCGGGGGGAAACGGAGTTTAGTAAATAGAAATTAAGCAAAAAAAAAAGTTTGGTGGTACCCAGCATGGAAAGAACAATAAATAACATGAAGATAAGGCCGACTTCCATAAAGTTATCGTTAGAGTAAAAACGTAAAAACATTACAAAAAAAAGGGGTTTAAGCGGATATACTTTAAATGTATGGTTTCATCTGTTGAATTGCGTTTGTTCAATTTAGAGCTGATAACAGTGATTTATTTACTCTATTGAAAAAAAAGGAGGCTAGAAATGAAAAAAATTTAAATTTGATTTTGTAGGCAGACCCGCCGCCTGAGAACGCTGAACGGTCCTTACACACTCAGAGATATGGGGGTGAATTAGCGCTACTGCATGACCGCAGAGGACGAAGATTCACGAAATGTGAACAAACAAATCCAGGCTATGTTAGTCAGCTTGATTATTCTCTATATGATGTTTTTTCTTTAATGTTTAAATGGTTAAATGGTTTTATTGCAACAATATATGTAAGAATAACCTCCGGGCCGCCGCTACAGGAAAGACAGAGAACAAACCCACAAGAGAAGAAGACCCCAAAAACACGTAAATGAAAATGACACTGAAATTAATATCACACAACACCACCGGACTGAATAATTTGGTAAAAAGACAGATAGCAATGGCAGAATATAAAAGGCTATCAGGAGACATAGTATTCCTACAGGAAACGCGTTTCACTGTTAGCTCTATACCTACATATTGGGACAAACACTACCCCCAGTTATTCACAGCATCTGCAAAAGAAAAAAAAAAGAGGAGTTGTCATACTACTAGCAAGGAACTCTCCATTTAAGGTAGATGAGATAAGAAGGGACCCTGAGGGACGAAACCTAATACTAACAGGGGACGTACAAGATACACAGATAACTGGTCAAGGCTTACATACCAAATGAAAATAAAAGAACATTCTTTACAAAATGATTCCGATTAACAGGTAAAAAATATCTAGGCCGCATAATTTTAGCAGGAGGCTTCAATACAGCCTTAAATGAAAAACAGGAGAGATCTAAACCTGCTTTAAATACAACTCTGGCATCTAGAAGTGGGGAGAGAAAAGTGTTAAAAGAGGGACTTAAAGAGTTTGATCTAAGAGATGCATGGGCAGAGATGAACCCGCAGAAAATAGATTTTTATTTTTATTCAGCACCTCATAAAGTATACACAAGGATAGATTACATATTTGTAGATTCTCTGCTAATCCTGAAAATAACAAAAGCCACAATGCACCCAATTCCATGGTCAGATCATGCCCCAGTTGAAGTTCATATTGAAGATATTCCTAAGAAACCAAGCAAAGGGACATGGATACTAAATGAGTCAGTACTAAAGATTACAGAGGTCATTTTAGCAACGAGGCAAATAATTATTTCCAAACCAACGAAGGAAGTGTAGCTTCACCCTTTACATTATGGGAGGCCCATAAAGCAGTTGTGAGAGGTTAACATACTGTAGAAAGAGAGAGAGACAGAAACAAGCTCCGATCCTGCAAGAGAAGATAAAGACTTTAGTAGAGGCACATAAAACAAATCACAATATAACCATTGAAAAAGAATTACGGGATCTAAGAGGGAAATTAAATTTGTGCCTGACTGATAAAGCTGAAAAGGCTATAGCATATACAAAACAATTTTTTTTGAGTAAGCTAACAAGTCCGATACAATGCTGGCCACAAGATTGCGGAAAGATAGGATGCAATCTAGAATACATAGTATCAAAAAAGAAGATGGGGTGTGCACAGAAAATCCACAGACAATAGTTAATAATTCACCACAATTTATAAAGATCTATATAATGGAAATAAAGTAGATAAAGGGAACAACACCAAGGAAAAACAGAAAATTTCCCAAAAAGATGAATTTAAGCTGGTGCTAAAAATATTGAGAGATGCATAAAAGCATTTTTTTCTGCATAGTATTGATACCGGAGGCCAGAGAGGCCTCCTGGTGGTCCTCGTGGATGTTCGGGCACCAAACCAGTGTCTGGGGGTCCTCATGTGGTCTCTGTGGGTGTCCGGGGGCCCCACGGGTGTCCGGACGTCCTCGGGTTGGTCCTGCAGGTGTCCGGGGCTCCTCAGGAGGTCCCTGCAGGTTTCTTGGGATTCTCGAGTGGTCCCTACTGGCCTGCGGTATCAATCCTATGCAAAAAAAAAATGTGCAATACATTCAAGTAAATGCACCACACCCCTGAATTCAAAAGTACTGTAATGGTCAAAATTACTATTATCCAGAAATGGATAATAGTGCATTTGCCCATTTAAAAATAAAACATCAGCCAGCATGATGTAAATAAAACTTGCACTTACCCATGCCAGGATGAAGGCTGTCCTCCTCCTCATCCCCATCCTTGTCCTCCGTGGGCAACAACCATACAATAAAAAACACAAACTAATGGCCCTAACCCTTTAATCACCTTAGTGGTAAGTAATCGCTATAGTAATTAAGGGGTTAACCCAACCTCCCCTGCTACCCACCCAGGAGGCCTAACCACCCACCCCATGTACACTACCCCCACTACCCATTGATTGGCACAGTGTTGAAGCTTGCCCATATAACATGGGCATGCATTGCCACTATAACAATAAATGGGGAAGCTAAAAAAACAGGCACAAAATAAAACGCATTACATAAAAAATATACACAATTACAAATGCCAAGAAAACAATTAATTGGCACAGTGGTACATCATGCCCAGACCTACAGTACATTGAGGCTGCCAGGATGGCGGATGAGTTTGTGACAACTCGCCTGCAGTAAGACAAGCGGGCACACTCTCCTGCTGGGGTCACCCCGACTCAGGTGCCTAAGGTGGCGGAGGTTGCTCACCAAATGGCGGTTTGCAGACCCAAACCTACTGCAGGGGGAAATGCAGCCAAGTCCACAGAGTTTGTGCATGAGCACAATGAGAACTGCTATTCAGTAAGCCTCGATAAGTGGCTGATAAAAGCCTTTATCGGCATTTCCCCCTCCCCCCTAAAAAAGCTACGATAAGCCACTTATCGGCAGTTTCTCACATTCGTACAATTCTAGTAGCTTTGAGTAGGTTATCGGGGCTAATCGAGGCTCTAGAATGGTGATTTCTTCTCAAAATCCTCCCGCTAGAAAAAGTTGGCGTGAAGGTGGTGAGAACCTGCCGATAAGGCGGCGAGAGAGGACTTAGAAAGAAAAATGCATTTGTTTCAGCATCAGATTCATGCCGGGAGTCTCCGGAGCTGATATCCATTAATAGTAACACCGGAGACCCCCGGCATGAATCAGATGCATGAAAAATGCATTTACATGTACCTTATTTTCTTAGCGGCTAACCGCTAAGGCAATTAATGGGTTAACTACCAGTGCCAGGTTTATTGTGGATAGCGGGATTGGGGGAAGGTGCTATTTGGCCCTTGGTGGGTGTTTAGGCCTTGTGGGGGGTTGCTGGTTTAGTTAACCCTTTCATTACCTTAGCGGGTTATACTGCTAAAGTAATGAAGGGTTTAAGCCCTCCCGGTAGGCCTAAAGATCCATCCTTGGGGCTACTACTCCCTTCACCCAATCCCTCTACCCACGATAAACAAAAATACACACAACATCCCTACTACCCACCTCCTCTACCTCCCAACAAACTCCCCTCCACCCCCCACCAACACATACAGTACAGTAATGGGCAAAATTACTATTATCCACATATGGATAATAGTGCATTTGCCCATTATAAAATCAAACATTAGCCAGCAGCATACATAAAGTAAATAAAACGTTCAACTTACCCCTGCCATCATGAAGGGTCTCCTTGACCACATACTCCAGGTCCATGTCCTCCGATGTAAGCAAGAATACAAGAAAAAAAATACGATTGAATGGCCCCTAACCCCTAATTCACCTTAGCAGTTGATTGTAATAAAGGGGTTAACCTACCCTCCCCTGCTACCCACCTGGGAGGCCTAACCACCCACCCCGGGACCACTATACCCACCCTGTACCCATTGATTGGCACAGTGGTATATCATAACCATATAATATGGGCATGATAAGCCACTATAGCAGTCAATGGTAAACCTAATAAAAAAAGCATGAAAACCAAAACTACACAATAATAAAATATATACACAAGCACCTAGACCCCCTGCTCATCTACACTAGTGTAACACACTTGTTTTGGTTACTGCTTTTTGTGGTGTGGTCATACCTGTGAGGGTCCAGGAGAGCTGAGTGGTCCGCGATGGTGTGGGGAACAGGATAGGCTTTTGTAGATCTTCAATGTTCACTCAGGGTTTCAGCGCCTCTGGCTCCAGTGGGCTCCAGGATTTCCAGAGTCAGTCCCCAACTAGGGCAAATTCCATCCATCAATAGACAGAGCTCAGGCAAGGGTTTATAAAAAAGGGAAGATTTATTGGTAGCAGCCACTGCTAGCAGTTCAGCGAATGCATGATGATTGATCTGGGTCCCCAGAACTTTGGATGATGCTTTGGCTCTCTGGTAGACTTGAGGCCTATAATCTCTCTTACGCAGTCAGCCCATGAGGAACTGACTGCTAGTCTCACTCCCAGCCGGGAGGAGCAGCACACACCTCCTCTCCCTAGGAGGGGTGGAAGAGAACTCCTATAAATTAGCACTTCCTCTTTGATGCCCCAGAAGGGGAGGGCACAAGGCCTGCACCATGATCCTTGTGGCACCACCTTTTCTGTCACTCAGACTCAGCATGAGAGGAGTCAATGCCCGTAGGATAGCCTGCCAAAGCCTGCAGCTAATAAAAAAAAAGAGTGTGATTAAGGCGCTCCTCTCTGAGGCAATTTAATGTGAATAATAATTGAAGTAATAAATATAAAAATTACTTATATAAAACAACAATTTTGTGCTCATCTATATAAACCGTGCAAATGTGTTATTATAACATAAGGATTAAGAAAACGCAGCTCAACCCTTTGAGACAGTTCAGATATCTTTTTGTAGAAAGCCTGTAGCTATCAGGACTTACATGACAGGAGGCAGAGAAGCAGTCTGGACCAGCCATGGCTACACTAGTATTATTTTTTTTAGTAAAAAACATTAATTTTGGGCGTGTTTTGCACAGGGAGAGGCGGATCTCTCTGTGCAGCTCTCTCTGCAGCTAAAATAATTTGCTAGATTTGGCCTTTTTAGAGAGGTGATCATCACGTCACCGGCTACTTGGCTGTTTTGGGAATTTTACTATCACTGGTAATCGAGGCTTTCTTAATACCATGATAGCAACGCTCCAAAAAACTGGCAGAATAAACGGCAGGGCGATTTTTATTTATCAAGGCTACTAACATAGGCCTCAGAATCAGTCACTCTCCAGACGCGCCTCTAACTGACAAGGCTTTTATTTTATATTAAAAACGCAGTATTGAAGCAGGAGGTCTCCGTAGCTGAATCGCATTATTTTCAGAACCATGGATACCCTGTTTCCCGAGTTAAATGTCCCGTTACGGGGTGCCGGTATTCCAGATATGTTTAAATATTTCCTTGCCTCAGCCCACATGACAGGGACATTTAAACAAGAAGGGACATACCAGCACCTGATACTGGGGCTTGTAACTTGGGAATCAGGGGGTTCCCAGGGCTGAAATTAATGTGGTTCAGCACCGGAGACCAACAGCTTCAATACTGTGTTATCAAAATAAAATAAAAGCAGCTTCATTAACTTAGCGGCTAGCTGCTAAGGCAATGAAGGTGTTAAGCCAGAGTACCTGGTTTATTGGGTGTAGAGGGGGTGGGTGAAGGGGGTAGGTACCCCAGGGTTGGTGGTTAGGCCTATCGGGAAGGTTGCTGGATGGATTAACCTCTTCATTAGCTTAGCAGTAGTAAAATAAAATAAAAACCATGAGTAGTGGCGCACAGGGAGAACGACTGTTTCAGTCTCACTCATAGTGCACATTTCTTAAAGGTGTAGACTTGTGTAGCCCGGTAGGGCCATTACAGCCATCTATGGATATTTTTACCTGTGGTCTTTGAGATCGTGGATTGGTTCGAGAGCTGACCATGGGAATAGGAGGGTGAAGATATCTAAAGGTAAGGAAAAAAAGGGAATGTATGTTATTTTTATTTTATAGGTTTTTTCATTGTATTTATTTTGGTATTCGATTTTTTTTCTGACCATTCATAGCCACAGTATTTATGTATGTCTCTTTTACGGATATATATATACACATACAGGGAAAAACAATGGTTGTTTTGCAAATGCTTGCTTTTATGTATTTTAAATGTATTTCGCTTATTTGTTTAGACATTTTTGGCCTATTAATTATATTTTTTTATTTAGTACAATGGCATTTTTAGTGGTGTTTTAATTGTTTATTTCAGCGGGGGTGCTTTTTAACAGTGGCTTTTTTTGGTATTTTGATTTTGTCTGTTTAATTGTCTGTTTAATTTCAGCTTTCATTTATTTATTAATGTGTTTTGTTTGGTGTTTGCTTTTTAATAGTGGTTCATTTGCTGTTATGCATTTGAAAGATTGTGTTTATTTTTAGATTTATTTGATTTATTTATGGTTTTGTTTTGGTGTTTTAATTGTTAATTCTGGTGTTTATTTTGGATTGGATTAATTGATTGGTGGTAATGTTGTTCTGTTTACTTCTTTATTTGTTTATATTTTCTGATTGTTTTGATGGCATTGGATCTTGTTTGTGAGTGGTTTTTTTAGGTTGACAATTGACTGGCATAGTGTTAAATGATGCCCATATTATATGGGAATGATGTACTCACACCATTCAATTGTTTTATTGGCCTTTGTTATCTATTTAGTTGGCTATGTAATGTGTTTTATTTTGCTATGTAATGTGTTTTATTTTGCAATGAATGTGTTTTTATTTGGGCCTGTTTTTAATTCCTTCACCATTTCTTGCTATAATGATAAATCATGCCCATATTATATGACAGAAACAATGATGGAGGTAACAGAGCACTACTCACAAGTATCCAATGAAGAAAAAAATGTTATGTAGAGGACACAGTGTTATCCATAAAAGGCTATTTATAGGTCATAGGACATAGGACAAAATTGTATTGTACCCACTGTGCCAATCAATTGTTTTATTGATTAGTAATGTGTTGATTTTTCAATGTAATGTGTTTTATTTTGGGCCTGTTATTTTTTATTTCTTCACCATTTCTTGCTATAGTAGTAAATCATGCCCATATTATATGAGCATGATGTACCCACTGTACCAATGGATACAAGATGCAGCATCTCCATGACGCTCTTAGAGACGGCTTTTTTTTCTATCAGCTATCGTGCTTTACAATTTTAAGCATGTTAGCGGGGGGGGGGGGGGGGAAACAGCTTACGCAATACAGCAGTTTTGTGATCGGCTTTAACAAAATGCCCTTCACTTGTTAGTGAATCCTGCCTCTGGCTTCATTTTTTTAAGTACGATCACAAAATGCCTATGCGAACGCAAAAGCTCACTGCTTAGTGCATAGCCCCCTAGATCTGGAGGTATAAAAGGTTGCAGCTATTTATTTTATAAACAAATAACTAATGGGGTAAATGCCACTCCCTGCCAGAGTGCTCCTTTAAAATGGAGGGTGAGGGGACGTTCAGCCCGTCCTTGTACCACTGACTCCATGCCCCTTACAGCCGGGCCCATGTGACCCAGCCGTTGTCGCGAGAGTGCTCCCGGAAGTCATGCCTAAATGACCACGCCCACTCACCACTCCCCCCAGTTTAAACAGCCCAGCTCCCAGTCTAGAAAGAACAAGCACCTACTCCCCAAAAGCCGCTGTGACAAAGGCTAACTGGTCAGCGATCTCTTCTCTTAGGAACTTCATTCCTTCCATTTCCTTGAAAAGTATAACGCCTTCATACTGTAACAGAACAAAGAAACATCAATATTCATACAATTTTCAAATAATACGATAGGTAAGCAATGTAATTGTTGACAATTAGGTACATATCAGTGTTATGGTAATTCCCGCACAATTCACTAACAAGGGATGGGTGGGAAATAGCTGGCGAGCAGCGAACAGACCACGCTCCCACCAGCTGCGCTTTAAATAGCCAATTCTTGTTGCCCCTCCCCGGACCCATCCCCCCCGGCACCATGCCCCTCCATGCTGGTGGGGAGGAGAGCCAGGGATGGGGACGGGGCAGGCCGGAGAGGTGAAGCCTAGCCCCCCTGTCAGGAGGTGGAGCCTAGCCCCTCACGCCGATAGCAAAGAGGCCACTATTTCATTATACACTCTGCAATTTTGTGTTGGGTTGGTATGGCCTCCCAACATTTCAAAATAACAGACCCATGTCTATTACAGTATAATTAATCATAAATTAACACAAGTTGCCTCATGTATATATTATTTCCATATATTGTACATCTTCCTATGATAGTTTTTATTTTACTGCTACAATGTGCACTATTTCTCTAGTACAGCATCCTCGGCAAATGTGACACAAATATGCTTAATAAATAGATGAACTGCTGAAATAACTCAAATTACATCACATTGGCACAGCATAGTGTTACTTTGGCTCAAAGATAAATGACCAGATGTCTGCCTGCTGCAAACTATGCACAAATGTGTACAAAAATAGTACCATCTTTATTTAAAAGGGACCAGGGGACTTTCCACTCCAATGAATGGAGATGAACTCTTATGAACCTGTCTTCACATTATCTTAAATAAGGGCTATATATATATATATATATATATATATATATATATATATATATATATATATATATATATATATATATATATATATATATATATATATATATATATATATATATATATATATATATATATATATATATATATTGTGATGCCGACACCACATTGCAGTCTCTTTTGTCCCAAATGAGGCAGGAAACACTGTATTTCTCTATACTTGGGGTTTATTTACAGGGATAAATAATATGAATAGGCCCACCGTCCCTTTGAGAAAATCCAAATAATAAAATCAAATCCTATTTCCTTTAGGAAAGCTAACTACACATTTCAGCAGCAACCCTTACTAACCCGGCTGCCAGCAAAGCCAGTTGTCAACCCCAAAACATGTACATTGCATACAAAGTTTCTGCAGATAATAACAAAGTGCTTGCCTTATCTTTAGTCCTTTAAGGTCCTCTGCAACCAGACGTCACTGCTTCAGCACAGCTATCTCAGCAGTGTCTCTCAGACTTCTTTTACCAGCCTCCATTAGCTGGGGAGCTCCTTTGTCTAATCCCTTCTCTGGGATAAACTGTCTCTCTGTGCCTTGCAGCTTCCAGCCTTTTAAAGCACTTCCTGACTATTCAGAACAGGTTGATTAGCTACATTAGTTATCACCTGAATAGCCTTTCCAAGGAGGATTAAATTAACTCTTTGTGGTGAAAAAGTCCAATAGCTTCCTCATTCAACCCCTAGAGGACAGCAATGGCACCACATATCCCTCACCCCAGCGAAACATTATCCTGTGAGCAACCTGTGCACTATTCCTGTGCACCCACCTCTTTGTCAGACTTCGGCCCTTCCCTCCCCCCTTTTTTTTTTCTTGCCTTCCAATTTAGGCATTTTTTTTTGGGGGTAATTGCCAGTCCATCTGGGCCTGAAGACTGGTACCTGTCTTGTACCGGCCTGAGTCTAGGGTTGAAGCTCCGCCTTTGTTGTGTCCCCTTTTTCAAATGTTCCTGAGCATCCTGCCGTCTATCAGCTATCTCTGCCTTCTTCCTCTTGTGCTCAGAGTCTCCCTTTCCCTGTAGATGATCCTTGACTTCAGTTAGCTCATGGCGTTCACTCACCAGTGCTTGTTTGGCCTTTTCTTGTGAAGACAGCAACTCCGCTTTAGCGGTGATGGCTTTTGGACCTTTTTCCATCAGCGTACTATTAGGGTTGATTTTCACATCATTTATCTTCAGAACTTCAATTTGGGTGGGGGTCTTACTAACCCCAAGTGCACACCATGATGCCTCTCTATGACAGTCGGCAGACTCGTAGGCTTTGGCCTTTCTTCCTTGTCCCCTTAACTTACTCCGTTGGGAGTGTTGCTGGACAACCTGTGAGGTCTTTCTCATCTTACGAACATGGACACTCTTCAGTCCCATTCTCGACTGTCTCTTCACAGCGACTGCCTTCCAGTCAAGGAATCCACTTTGGGTCCCATGGGTATTGCAGTACAACTGGCTTCTTACTGTGCTACTACGTCACACCTTGGTCTTCCCATTCTGTGCCTTGTGGAAAATAGACTGTAGCACTGCAACGGTATTGCAGTCACGCTTCCTGGTGCGACTCACTTGCTTTATCTCTACCGCCCTCTTTTCCATGGACCGCTTCTGTGACCCAAGTGTCTGTCTTAGGGTGGTAACCTCTTTCTCCAACTTCAGCTGAGAAACCTCCTGATGGGCAGCATTAGAGTCCAACGTAGCGTCCTGCTCAATCTTCAGAGCCTTGAGTATCTCGTCCAGGTCACGCTTTTGTTTCTTCACCATCTTGAGGCCAGCACGCTCAGACTCCAGGTCCTTCCTCAGGTCATGAAGCTGTCCTTCTGCATTTCTTTTTTCACTCAGTGCAGCTGCCAATTCATCTTCTTTGGCGTTGAGTCGCGACTTTCTATCTCCTAGCAGGTTCAGCGCAAGGCTTAAATCTGTTTCTTTTCCTCTATTTCTGACCTGCAACTGCCTGTGCTCCTCCCAGACCTTGTCCAGCTCTATCTGCAGTCGGTCCCTCTCATTAGCCGTGTGGTCCAGCAGCCTGTGGGTATCAGCCATCTCGGTTTCATAGCGCAATGTCAGGCAAGCCACCTGACGGACGGTCACCTCCTCCCTCTCGGCGAGTTGTATTTTGCGCTCAGCAATCTGCATCTGCAGGACTTCAGTTTGATCCTGCAAGTCCCCTCACCTCTTCACGGTGCTTGCTCTGGGCTTGCGTCAGCACCTCCTTCATCTTTTGGAGCTCTGCAGTTTTTGTTGCCAGTATCGCCGCTGCTTCTGTTTTCCCGGCTTCTTTCTCCTTGGCATACTGACTCATGGAGATGGAGCTGCCTCTCTGCTCCTCCAGTTCTTGCTCCAGTCTCTGGATCTTCTCACGCTCCCTCTCATACAGAATCACCTGGCTTTCTAGCTCCGCCCCCAGCGATGCTCTTGTGGCGTACAGCGTGGCCCTCAGCTCCTCATGCTGCTCTGTGGGGACATACTGGCTACTCAGCCGTTCCTGTAGCACTCGCTGCTTCTCCTTGGCTGCTTGCAGACTTGCATGTTGCTCTTGCAGCTGGCTCTGCCATAGGTGCGCTGCTTGATTGTGCTGCTCCAGGGAGACATGTTGCATCCTCTCTGCATTCTGCAGTGCTTCCTGCACCTCTAGCTTTTCCTGGATCAATTGCTTCTCCACTTTCCCTGCTTGGTGAAGCTTCTTAGCATCTTTACTGATCTGGTCAGTCAAGTCTGAATTTTTCTGTCCCAGGCTTGTATTTGCTCTTTTAACCTTTTCTAAACGAATAAGGATCTCTTCCTCAGAATCCTTCAATTCAGAGACCTCATGGCGTGAGAGTTCCAGCTCTGTTTTGAGCGCGCGAGCCTCTTTGTGAGAAATTTCTAAGTCTGTGATGAAGTTCTGCACATCTTTCTGGGACATCTCATAGCATAGTCTCCAGTCAGGACTTGTTCTCTCTGGTTCGCTCGGCTCTCTGCACACGGTGGTAGCGGCAGCCTCTGTCATCTCTAGGCGTGTCGTCGTTCCCGTGACTATTGCGCCAAACACTCTGGGCTGTAACTTCTGCTTTAAGGCAGAAATACTGGGCACACATTCTCTCTCATCATCACCGTCATCATCATCATCATCATCGTCATCGTAATCCTGCCTGAAGGGACAGTCTTTGGTATGGTTCAGCTTTTCACACCATAAACATCTCTGGTGCGGCTCCTTTTGTGGGATCACGCCAGGATACCCATTCCTGAAAGGACATTGTTTTGTGTGGCCAGGCATATTACACATAAAACACATTGTTTCCTCCATTTTCTACCTTCAGGTGTATTCTTCACCTTGATCTACTGGAGGCGCTATTTCATTTACACACAGCACTTGCTAGCTGCAAATTCACTCGCTTCAGCAAAAAGCATCAACGTTACATACCACACTGTAATCCTTTTCATACCCGACCGGCAGACTTTACACTTTCTTCAGAAAAAAAAATGTTTTTTTTTTTTTTTTTTTTCTCTGCTTGAGTTCAGCACCTTAACAAATCTTCTGACCTTTGGGTGTTATTGCATCAACACTTCACAAATCCTCTGTGCATGCTGTATGCACAGCTGATCACTCATAGTGGGACAGGCTTTGCTTGCTTTTTACTTCAGTTGGGTGGCCATTTTAAATCCTCGCATTTATGTTCAAACCCACAGTTTCCGCTGCTTGGTGCCTTAGGGACTGCCTGCATTCTCCACCATATTGTGATGCCGACACCACATTGCAGTATCTTTTGTCCCAAATGAGGCAGGAAACACTGTATTTCTCTATACTTGGGGTTTATTTGCAGGGATAAATAATATGAATAGGCCCACCGTCCCTTTGACAAAAACCAAATAATAAAATCAAATCCTATTTCCTTTAGGAAAGCTAACTACACATTTCAGCAGCAACCCTTACTAACCCGGGTGGATAGCTAAGCCAGTTGTCAGCCCCAAAACATGTACATTGCATACAAAGTCTCTTCAGATAATAACAAAGCGCTTGCCTTATCTTTAGTCCTTTAATGTCCTCTGCAACCAGACGTCACTGCTTCAGCACAGCTCTCTCAGCAGTGTCTCTCAGACTTCTTTTACCAGCCTCCATTAGCTGGGGAGCTCCTCTGTCTCATCCCTTCTCTGGGATAAACTATCTCTCTGTGCCTTGCAGCTTCCAGCCTTTTAAAGCACTTCCTGACTATTCAGAACAGGTTGATTAGCTTCATTAGTTATCACCTGAATAGCCTTTCCAAGGAGGATTAAATTAACTCTTTGTGGTGAAAAAGTCCAATAGCTTCCCCATTCAGCCCCTAGAGCACAGCGATGGCACCACAATATATACATGTAGAGGTATCAGTACCGTGTTAGCCGAGCTTCAATAATCAAAAAATAAATAGATGATACCGTTCTGTGGCTAACGAAATGCTTTTATTTGTGCGAGCTTTCGAGATACACTGATCTCTTATTCCGGCGATGTTAAAATGAATGAAGCAAGCAAAAGGTATACTTAAAAACAGTGTCTCTTGGAATGTTATCTGTGCTAGTCCTTCCCCCGGTGTGGATGTGTTTTATGGCTAGAGGTGTCAAAAGGTTCCTGAAAGCAAGTGATGTAAGAGTGTGTGTGTGTGTGTGTGTATCTGTGTGAATATATACTCCTTGTTTTTACATCCCTATACACCTATAGGGACCACATAGTATCCACACACACTTTTAGTTGTGCTACAATCTCTCACATTTCCACACCTACACACACCATTTATATCCACTCCCACTCCACACACACCTTTTGTAAAGCACTGTATATACTGTGGGCTCTCCATTCATTTATATACACACATATTCCCCCTGAGGAAGGTCCCAATCTGTAGGACCGAAATGTTGGGTTTCTGGATGTATTTTTGCTTTCACTAATACACTATGATTTTCAACATTGAGTGCTGTCTCTTGTTTACCAATCCTTGGAACGGTAACGTATAATTACATTCTTTTTTTTTTTTTTTTTTTTTTGTAGCCCGGGTGGTGAAAAAAGTGATTACACCTCAAAAACAGTGCTCATGGTCCAGTGAGACCAGGTGCTCAAAACTTGTGACAAAGTCCGCTCCGGAGAGTAGGCCAGTCCGTGCCATAAACAGTCCTCTCCAGCCGAAGCCTTGGAGTTCTGCTGTTACATTGACGTCGTCATCCGAGGAATCCGACGTCCATCCTGTTCCCTCCTAGTGCAGCAGACGCCGCAGGAGGGTCCAAGTCTTTAGGGTTTTCGGCCGAAGCCTACTAACCCACCGTAATCTTCCCCCGAAGGTATGGTGACTACTAGCCAGCACTCAGTCTTTGCTCTCCGGAGAGAGAGGTGACGATAACCCAACACGTAACAAAACCAATCCATAGTGTGAGTGCTCCAGTGCTCTGTGTGATGCAGTGCAGGAGGTGCTCAGACGTACAAACACAAAAAGGGTGTGCACGAGTGCACGCCCGGCCCCGTGCAAGGCCAGGCGAGTGAAAAAATAATTGGCTTGTCCCCTCAGTGGAAGGCAATAAGGGGGGCCAAGTGCGGGAAAAATAGGGGACGGTGCAAAATCATCAGTGCAGATCAAGTGCTCTTAAGTGGAGGCCGCCGCCCAAACAGCCAGCCACAGTGCAGCAAGTGATGCTCCCCAGGTGTTCCAAGCCTGAGGTGCAAGATTAAAAATGCCCGGGCTACTTTGAATCCGCCTCCTCAGCCCATGACCAGAGGACCAAGTGATGCAAATAGGGCCATCCTTCACAGGACAGACCCTACACTTGATCTTAGCCAAAAGGCCGAGAAGCGATATATATATACAGTGTTCGACAATTATATACATTTACACGCCCGGGGCGTGTGGATTTAACCCCCGGGCGAGTAAATATTGGTCCAAGCAGCACACGTGTGTTTTTTAAATTTCCCGCGCTCGCGCTGTTGCTTTTCCCGCGCTCGCGCTGAAAAAAAAAAGCCGGAGGCGGGTTCATGTTGTTGGGGGAGATTACCTCGCCTCCGGCTCTCTGATCACTGCCTTCGCTCCTCCCCCCCCTCTCAGCAATGCTTTCCCTCCTCGGCGCTTCTACTCCTCCCCCTTCCGGCAGCCTGCCCCATCCACACCTGTCTGCCTCAGGCCCCTGCAGGGCCATCTGGGGGGGTGCGCGCACGCGCTGGAGAGGGGGGGAGGTTGGCGGCCGTGCGTCTGTCCGGCTGGCCCCCCGTTCCTCCCGCTGGCCCCCCGACCCCTCCGCTG